>NW_020271759.1:463198-497641 GCF_003268045.1 Sipha flava
CCCCCCCCCGCGCACGCCGACCGCGAAGAAAGTGCCGGCGGCGGGCGGGCGCGTGCGCGTTCGCATCGAAACGACCGGAATTGAAAATGCAATATTCATGGCATCCGGAACTCGGGGCGAGGGGACGACGGCTGTGCACCGACGCGCGTCGATGCATCTCGAATTTCTATTCACCCCCGTCCTGATGCCGGTACGATCGCTCGCCCGCGCTCCGGACGTGACGCACGCGGACCGGAAGAAAAGCGCACGCGGCCGGATCCAAGATGGTGTAGCGGCGGCAACACCCTTACGCCACGACCCCTCCAATACCGTCGCCGAATCGGAGGGACGTTTGCGCTTTGTTCGGCCGAAAGTCGCGCGCGCCGCACACCCGGGGTACGGTGTCGCGTGCTTTTTACGTTGCCGCGAACCCGCTGTATAATCACGTCTACTCATCATCACGAAGTAGAATGCATATTTTTCACTGGTCATCACGGTATTATTATTTGTTATCCTTCGAGTTGGTTAATGAATCGACCAGTATTCGAGTATGATCTCGTGATCTCGTGACAGTTTGTCGTGATTAGACCCCCTTCCTAAGGACGTTTAGGGTCCGAGGAATATTAATTCGGAGGTCCCTCGATCCTCACGATAATATACGAGTGAAATAAAAAAATGTTCACCGAATTCGCAAAATTTTGATAAATATAGTTTACCAGACTTTTACCAATCAAAGTCGTTTAAATGCATCGGTACAACGATCAGCATTTTTAATAACTTCTCAACGATATATAACTGGTTACCACATTAAATACAATATTAATTTATATTTTTAAATAGTCATAGAAAATATAAACTTGAATGTCGCATCGATACTTGTGGAAATGAAAGTCTACGAAAATTTAGATAAAATTGTCATTCTTCCCACTCCAACAATAACCATAATAGACTACAGATATAACTATTTAGAAATTAAAATAACTGAAAACAAAATGTAGCCTGTATAATAGCACTTAAATATAAATTCAAGTTAATTTTGTTTAGTTAAATTTATAAATATTTCACAAAGAAAAATAGTTTAGATATTAATACCAATAATATTTTTTGGGTAACGTCCAGTTTTTTTAATCAATCTGGACCTTAAGGGGGTCCCCTTTAATTTTTCTAGGCTGGGGCCTCGGGCAAAATGGTCCCGTTGTTTCCTAGTCCAATCGACTACTAGTCCCTTCCCTAATCGATTACATCTTACGTACGTAATACAAGTGCATTCAACCCGTAATCTATTAATATGTGACCATTATTCGTTTGATAAATACAAAAATTGTCCATTTCAGTCGATTCGCAACGGTTACGTCGGATCCTTTATGACGTTTTGCGACATTTAACATTTATTTTATATTTACCTTATACCTAATACCCTATCAATTATGCTTACATCTATGAACCTATCATACATCGGAAACATGTTGGATTTTACAAAACGATTCGATTACAGCTATTGTCAATTTTTCAACCGATCGTTTTCGTTTTCCAGATAACAGTATTAATCATCCGATCCGAACACGTGCACGAGTTGTTATCTTTTTTCACTATTACGGTATAGGTATATGTTCATATATCATTTAAATTAAGTTTTCTATTTGAAACGGGACCGCGGTGTCTGTAAGGTTGACGGAGATCAATGGGTTCAATTAAAACCGATGATGCAAAACGGATCACCCGGTTCGTTCGGAGATCTCGCGAACGCGATCATTGCTCGATTCGTAATTTTTAAAATTCAAAGAGCCCGAACTTACACGGAAACCGCATAGGTGTTCACGCCATCCGACTTCATTATTCCGGACCATGTGATACACGCCGCACACATGTCGGATCTAAAACCGTACTTGCTCGCGTTCCGAGGCGTCCATCTGTTAGACATGTTACGAAAACGTCTTTCGCCGTTGAAAACGAGCCAAAACTCTGGCACTACTCCCGTGGTCATTGATTTTCCTTTTTTTTCCCTACGTTTTCGGAAAGTATAATACGTGTTTCTCGTACACACGCGCGTGTATTGCGCGAGTGCGCATATCCCGGAGGCTAGTTTTGCTTTCCGACCGTAACCGCGGTCCGACCGATCGACCGCTGCGATAGCCGAAAACGGTTTAATAAACGGTTGTCGACGTACGCGAAAAAATCCGACGGGCTGCACATCGGCGGTTTCCTCATTAGGGTTTCAGTATGTTTTTTTTTTTTAATATCTTTCTAATAATGGTACACTCTCCGGCAGTACGTATCTATACACGTACCACTAGTTAAAACCGAATTCCGCCGGTAAACCATACACGGTCGTTTATCCCGCGGTCGATCTACAAGAACATATTAATGTGTGCACGTTTAGTAATCGCGTCGCAATGATAATCATTTGTTATTTTTTTTTTTTTTGCGATCGCGATTGACGATACGATCGCATTACTTACCCGTACAATAATAATAAAACGCGTCGTATCGCTAATGAGTGAATTTGAATATTGTAAAACAGTGTCCGACCGCGTTGCGCGGCGATCACCGTCATGGCTTACAGCGGTACCGGGACGTAAATTATAATATTCGTTTGTTAGTCCATCCGCCGGTTTAACGAACAGATAAAACCGGCCGATAATGTTTTGCGATAGTTCGGATAGAGACCGCTTCGAGTTTTTCGTAAGAAAAAAACGTTTCTGAAAAACAAGCGAGCGGTAAATTCTTCAACTGCAGGATTTGCGATCGATTGCAAAGATCATACATTATTATAATCCACGACGTAGGTACAGCGTTACGTATATGTACAAACTCAACCGTAAGATTAAACGGTATGAACGATTTTGCGGTTTCGCGACGTGAATAGTTATCGGATGTCCGTTCGAACGGTACGCGCGTAGGTACAGTACGGTAATATCATAATACATCGAAACGTGTGGAAACGGTTTTATCGCTTTCGACGAGCCGACGTCGTCGTTAACGTACGCCGAACATGACCGATATGCTCCGATTTCAATAGTATGCGAACGAAATGTTGGCGTTAACCGTATTATGTAAATGCGCGCGCGAGGTTTGTCATAAAATTCATTGGATTTTTCCCATACAGGTGTACTACGACTGAGCCTACCGGTTAGTTAACTACCTACTCGGCTGCCTACTTACACCCTGTACGTGTCCGGGCGACGGTATACTTGCGACATGCCTAACGAAACGATGTCGCGGTCGCGGATATTGTACGTATAGGCGTCGCGCGCGCTCTCCAACGTGAAATCGAGAGCACGTGCTTGGTGTATCCCGCTCAAAAGTGTTGACCATGCGCGCGAAAAACAAAAGAAAATGATAATAGTTTTCGCGCGTCGTATATTCTGATTTTTTCCCCTCAGCCTTCGTAAACAATCAACGACGTGCGCTGTTTAAATCGGGTTGGGTAAATTGAGTCCCATTTTATTAATTTTAGAAAAACTGAGTCCCGCTTAAAAAAAGAGAAAAAGGTAAATTGAGTCCTTCATATAAAAATGAAATCGGTAAACTGAGTCCCTCGTATAAAAATGAAATCGGTAAATTGAAATATGGTGAAATGCTGTTTTTTTATTTTTATTTAACACACTTTTAACTATATGAACACAATTGTATACTACGTACATTAAACTTGCATTTATCAGTTATCACGTATCACATCCAACGTTGTTGTTGATAGTTAGGTACTTATATAAATGTTGCGTAATAATACAGAGCGAAATACAATAATATTTAACGATGTTACGATAAGATACACTTACCTATCGTACTCGGTGAAGTTATAACTATATCAACGATTATATTTATAATTTAAACACATTTAAATAAATTGAATTCATTAAATATTTTAGACGGAACTCAATTTTCCGCTTTAACTGTTATACGAGGGACTCAGTTTACCTCTTTAAATTTTATACGTGGGACTCAGTTTACCGATTTCAATATTATTATTGGAACTCAATTTACCTACCGCCCGTTTAAACGTCGGAGCACCATTGTAAGATGCGGATATTTCGCGTAAATTTCCTTCGTAAGACCATCGACGGTGACGATATTTCTTATACGATATTCTACAGCGGTGGCGTGTAATCATATGGGACGACGTAACGTACGACCGGCGAACGCCACCGATTTGAATGTAATTTAAATAAAATATAGTCGATTTTTTCGCGTTACACGGTGGACATGGTTATCAGCGGAACGATATCCGCGGCGGAATCTCTCCGCTGTCGTGTGCGACCATAGCATCCGAAGAATTTCAACGTACAGGTTTTGGTGTTCGGCTGTGTTCTCTGTTCCTGCCCTCGGATATTTTACATAATGTAATTGCGATATCTCAACGACCGAACGGCCATTCGTCGGACACCACGTGAGCATAAAAACCTTCCTCCCCCCTAGACCACTCAACATCAATGTAGCCAAAGATAACGCGATTTGTTTTTTATTACTGACATATTTCTTATTCACGTTCCGGTTACCGAAAACTTCACCGTCAAAATCAATATTTTATGTCGTTGTACGAAACGTAAACCTAGACCCTCGACCGAGAACAATATAATTTATTGTTAATTCTTTTCAACCGTTTGCGTACAGCACAAGCCACGGGGTTTAACGCAATCGACGAATCGTCTACGCGGCTGTGAATTAATAGCGCGCGTATACATTGCGGCTGAAAAACGACAAAAACCTGTACGAACGAAACGAATTACGAGTAAAAAAAAAAAAAAAGAAAAAAAATGTTACGTTTTTGTCTCACGTTTAATGACTGGAAAAATGACAAAAAACTGTACGAACGGAACGAATTACAAAAAAAAAAAATTTACATTTTCGTTTCACGTGATATTAGACACCTTGTGGTTTCAATTAAATTTGAATTGTATATAAACGCATTGCGAACGCGCAGACATTTTTGGTTGTATATGTTTTCAATTCACTACGGCAAAAATTCGTCGTGATTCATGAATAATATCGACGAAAAACATTCCAAACCCGAAACGATGGCCATCGCGTGTGATTTCGACGAATATAACTACCATGAATAATAATATAATATCTACCCACGGCGAAGAACGTCGTAACTCAATTTTTATCAGTTTGGAGTTAACAACTTAAATAAATAGTCCTGTCTTTTTTTATCTCCGACAAAAACGATATTTACAAAAAAAAAAAAAAAGTAATAAAGATTATAAAAAATCACAAAATAAACTTGATCAAACTTGAAACAATTTTGGTGCCAATTAAGTGTTATTAGTGATAATTTTAAGCGATGAATATTCATATTATTTTTATTTTTTTTTGTAACAAAACAAACGGGAAATTGTACAACTATTAATGTAAAGCTTGATATATAGTATGTTTTAAAATGAATTGAGAACAATTTATAATGAATGTGTTGAATAATTAAGTTGATCGAATTAAATCGTACGGTTATATTATTTTCACGACCTGATTTTATTGTTTAAGCTTCTTCTACCTATGAATAAAAATGATTTTTTTTTATTTAACTGTATTACATTTTTTTTTTTTTGCATTTTTTATTTTAATCTTTCGTAATCTATCAACCATTCCTCAGAATTTAAGCTAATTTAAAATCCTAAAAAATATTAAGACAAATGCATGATAACTGTAAATTATAATGACAAATTTGAACTATATTGACAGTTGCTTTCGAAAAATGATATCTTTAAGTATATTAATTTATAAAAAAAACTTACCAAAAACTGAATATTTTTTATAAACACAATATAAATACAGTAAAACCTGTCTTATGCGAACCCTTGATAAGACGGAATCCTGTTCTGTGCGGAAATTTTTTATGGTCCCGGCAGATTTCTATAGTTTAACATAGGATTAAACCCTTGATAAAACGGAAAGCTATTTTTTGGTCCCGTAAATCATATAAACCTTTAACAAACGGAAAAACACATCATAAAATGAACAAAAATATTTTTGATGCCCACATTTATTTTGCTACTAAACAATTATTAAGGTCAGCAATTAATACGTATTGATAGATAACTAAATTTTATCTTGATTCTATAAATTAGCGCTTATTATTATCACCGTAGTGGCGTAGTCGAAGTTCACCTGTCGTTTCGTATCGTCGTACCTACTTGTTCTCACAATGTCTAAAATTTGTTTAAGTTTAAATGAAAAAATAAAAGTAATCGAAGAAAGTGAAAAGGAAATAGTGTTAAATCATTAATGGATACTTTTAAATGCGGGAAAACGCAAATTTATAACATAATTAAAAACAAAATTAAAATTAGAGAAGAATGGTTAAAAGGTAAGTTCATATGAAATAATTAAATTATTAATTACATCTCATTTAAGTCATATTCATTAATTAGGAAATGGAAAAAGCAAACGAAGTTTAAAGAAGACTGTTAATGATGAAATTAACAAAGCAGTTTGGAAATGGTTTGTTAAAGCTAGATCTAAGAACATTCCAATTAGTGGTCCAATGGTTTAGGAAAAATCCAAGGACATCGCGATTAAATTGGGGAACACCGATTTTAAAGGTTCCAACAGTTGGATGGAATGTTTTAGAAAAAAGACATAATATTTCATGGAATCAAGTATGTGAAGAATCTAATGATGTCAATGTTGATGAAGTAAATGAATGGAAATCAAAAATAGGTGAGCTGATAAAAGATTATAATAGTGATTGTATCTATAACTGCCATGAAACAGGCTTATTTTTTCGCGCTATTCCTTCAAAAACATTGAAATTAAAAGGGGAACAATGTAAAGGTGGTAAACTTTCAAAAGAAAGAATAACATTTCTTCTTTGTGGAAACATGGCCGGTGAAATGGAAAAACCATTAGTAATAGGAAAAGCAGCAAAGCCTCGATGTTTCAAAAATATTGATGTAGAAAAATTGCCAGTTTCGTGGTACTCTAATAAAAAGGCTTGGATGACTGGAAGTATTATGGAAGATTGGTTAATAAAATTTAACAGTAAAATGTTAAAAAAAAAAATAAACATATCATTATTTTTTTGGAAAATGCCGCATGTCATCCAAAACTCGATTTATCAAACATAAAATTAGCTTGGTTCCCTCCCAATACAACTTCGATTACACAGCCTATGGATCAAGGTATTATTTACTGTGTTAAGTTGTATTATCGCCGACTTCTGATGCAATCACTTATTGCTAATGTCGATAAAATATCAGTACTATCTGAATTATCTACAGAATACAGAATTGCTACAGAAAAAACCAGACAAAAAACATTACACGAGTTTTGGAATTTATAATTGTATTATAACCGACCTACTTTTATTTTATTTTATTATATTATATTATTTTATTAGTACCTACTAAATGTTTTTAAAATTTTAATTTATCATTATTTTGAAATATTTAATTAATATACTTGTTATTATAATTATTTACTAAAAATTAAAATTTATTGTAGCCTATGATATTTATTAATTTTTAATATTTTTATTTTTATTATTGACCGGAAAATGTTACAACTTTAATCGTGCAGTATATCGTAACTGTATAGTACGGAATTTTCCGTTATATTCAGTTATAAGGAAACCTGCCTAAAACGGAAATTTTTATTGGTCTCGTGCAATTCCGCATAAGACAGGTTTTACTGTAATAATTTTTCTTTATAAATATATAAGCGTTTGTTTTTTTTTTAATTTTACTTAAATCAATAATTTATTAAAATATAAATACACATTATAATTACCTATAAGTAGGTACACAGGTATAACATAATTATATTTATAAGTTATATAAGTAAACGCATAATATTACTTTTACTCATAAGTATTAAGTTATAACTTATAAGTAACAGTTGAATTGCAAATTTTTCATTTACGAGCCCTCCCCGGAATTGGGCCCGGGGCGTAGGCACATCTAGCCCACCCCACTCTTTGCTACGGCCCTGGGGTTTTTAAACGCGTCCACGAACACGAGCGGCCAACGTAATAATAAGTGAATAATAACACGAACGGTGACCGCGTAGAAAGTGCACAAACGGCGGCGAGGGGGAAGGGGGGAGGTAAACGCGAAACCGATAAAACATTTATAATATCCGTCCGGCGAGACAATGGTCGTCGGGCATTTATATGGTACGCATTACGTATTATTCCAACACGCGGTTTGGTCGTCGTCGGATAAATATATTTACAACGTACAACGCGTCACATACCGTCTGGGTGGTCGGATTGTAGTACGCGCGCCGGATCGGATACAAATTTGTTTCACGACGGCACCGCGTGTTTTGCATATATCGTTTTGTTTAGCATTTTTCCGCGACCGTTAACTGCGCGCGCGCATAATGCACGACAAACGTGTACACCATAGACTCATAACCTTTTCCGGGCCGTGGACCCCTTTAAAGCATCAAATATAGACCCGCCCCTGAAAAAATACACGTATATAAATACGAGTAAATAAATATAAATTTTATTTTAGTTACTTTTTAACGGTAAATCTAAGACTTAATACTGCATTGAATTGTTGTGTATAATCACTTTTCTTTTATTTAAAAACAAGTTTTAATGTGACATTTGCTGTTGTTTTCATTGCAATATTGCCTTGAAATCTGAGACCGTATTGGACACAGCAACGCGCATATCGTCTTTGACGTCCAATCGATTTCTTGTTTTAGTTTTCATTGTGACCGTTGTAGAAAATCCAGACTCGCAGAGATAGGTAGTAGCGAATGGGATCAAACGTCACAGCCATCCCGTGGACACCCGATTAACCATCTACGGACTCCCGGTTAAGAACCTATGGTGTACACAGTCGTCCTACGGACTTACGTCACGTGTACGGACGGTGCGCCTCGAGCTCCGTATTCAGCGATATTGTTTATGGACGTAAAGTTTTAAAATTTATCGGCTTGACATAACGTACGCCGCGTAATATTTAAAGATCCGTACGAGTTACTAGTGCTTGCCTTGCGGGGTTGAACGCAGGAGCACGGAGTACCCCAATTGGTTTTCATAAATTTTACCGTCCCCCTACTGGTAATATGTTACAATAATAACGCTTAACAAGTTTTGCGGACGCTCTTTATTTAAAATAAATAGAGACCCCCTTCTTTAATTTTTCCAAATCGAGCACTGCGTGTTACCAGGTACGCACGATCACCGTTATACGCGTGAACAAACACACGGGCGATCGACGGCACACGGTGGACGCGATTTTTTCGACTGACGAACATCGCACGGGCACGCGTTAGTTTATCGCAAGTCTTGGTCTCATCGCGCACGAAAGTTTTACAACTTTTAATGTTGCGTCCGCGACAATCGGGTTCAAAGCGTGTTCGTTTCCGTTGGTTTTCGTAAACATCACTTGAGCGTAGTCGTGAAACGTTTCCATTCTTCGTTCCCGGTTTTCAACACACGTCAGTGGTCACGTATCACCGCGTCATTATAATGTACACCGTAAAAAGCAACGGAAGACCGAAGATTTTTCAGACTTTTAATACGACTATAATATTGTTTGTGTTATTATTCAGATCGAATGTTAGAGTGCAAATCTTAAAACTTTCACGATAAGTATTGCCAAAATTTATTTCAGGGTCGATTTGCAGGTCGAACGTAATAAGATCGACTCTTTTCGAAATTATACATTTTAAGGTTTAGTTTTTCAAATATATTCAATATTCCAAATTGTTCAGTATGTGAGAATATTTAATTTTGTCTCATTTGACTCATTTGAGACCATTACAGCCGTTTTACTCTTATATTCAAACATTTCCTCATGCCGCACAACATTAATGTGTTTACTACGTTTTACGTATTTTTATAATCAAGTAGGTAAATAATTTCCATTGATTCGTTATCGTTATAATGCTTCAACAATTGGAATACATAATTGTCGAAGTAAAATTAATTACCTATACTTGCAATATGTTTATCGTTATATAATGAATAAACAGATGAATTCGAATGTTCGCAAAAACAAATTTTTTACAAAAAACATATTTTTTATGTATGTATTATTTTGTACTGGTTTTCCGAGAGATAGAGAAATAAAAACATTACTTCTATAATTATATTATAATTTTGAAAATAAATACAAAATGATGCTTTCAATTATTGTTTTAGGCTCGTCAATGCGGTATAAATAGGTAATAACGAAAAAACAAACAAAATAATCCTATTGTTTTATCCGAGGGAATATTTTTTACAACACAATACCACGGGTTGTATTTCAAAAAAAAAAAAAAAACTACGATTATGTGCGTCCACCACGATTGTGCCTATTGTTCGCCGAATGGACTTACTACATCCGGCAACAGCGATAACCATCAATGCGCTATGTGTTGTGCTACGGCAGTTATTTGAAATGTAGAAAAAATCTTTCAATTGGAACAAACATTGATTATGTTAAATCAATTCGTACCGAGATTTATTGAAATTCATAGTAATGTAACTACGGGGTCCATTTATTGTTTCAAAACTTTAAAAATGCATAAAACATCAATGTTTTAGATTTATTTATCGAAAAAAAAAAATAAATAAATAAAAAAAGTTTACAATCGATTGATTTTGGTTAAAAGTAATTTGTGACTTGCACTAACAATCAATCAAACTTCTAAATTGTACTCAGACGTGTGCATTCTGTAGAAAATAATAAAAATATACGTATAACTCATCAATAAAAGGATTTAATAAAATTTTGAAATACACAAGATTTGTTGCGAATTATCTTTTATAAAAATAGACCGAAATGGTATTTTTTAATTTTTTTTTCTTGTAGTGTATTAGATTTCCAATATGTGTATACTATATAACTGCCATGTACTTGCATTAATTACCTTCTCGTAGTGTACAATCAATATACATTAATCGGTGTATGATAACTCTTCGTCCGAATGTGGCAGAAAAAATTTAATTATTGGTTTTGATAATGAAAAGTGCACAGAATTCCAGTAGAAGATCCACATTAATGTAAGAGTTTGTCGTGTGAGTCGCAATAAAAATGAATAAAAATAAAAAAATTATAATTATTATTTATTACATTCCTGTTTCTTGTATTTTTTAGAATAATTTTATAGTCTACAGCAGCACGTAGCGAGACCAATTTACCTGGCACGACTATTATAACGAATGAACACATATGAATAATAAAGTGGAACCATGACATATATCCGTGTCCGAACGGTTGTAACATAGGTATAACTTAAGTATTTTTAGGTTTCGAACATATTTTTACGTGTTATTACGTGTTAACAGGTTGACTTCAAAACATTTAAGTGTTTATAAATCGGTTTTGGAATAAAAAAAAAGTTTCAAATTCAATCATAAAACAGCGTGAGACATTCAAATCAAACCTGACCGGATACCTGGGTAACTCAAAATATTCGTACAAATGTATAAACGTGTGTGTATAATATACTCGTGAGGAAAAAATAAAATAAATTAACGTAGTAATAAGCGAATTATCAAAAGTGTTTTTTTTAGAAACGAAAAATATGACAATAAGTGCGTCGTATAACCTATAACATCGTCAAACGGATTAAATACGTTCCAATATAAGCGTGTGTGCATGTAAAATTCAGTAAAAAACTAGATAATTTTTAATAAAAAATCACTTTTTATCTACGAAATTCGTTGAAATTCAAAAAAAAAAAAAATCCACTATTGACCGTGTAACCTTCCCTATTATAATGCATAGGAACGTCGGTGTTAAATTACCAGCAGTCAACAACTGTAAAAGCTATTGTGCACTAAAACTTAATGATGAGTTGCATACGAACCAGTTTGCGTTGACTCTGAAAATTAAATCGAAAAATATAACGTTATAAACAATTTACATTCCGAAACGTTAATCTGTTACGTCTGTTCGTTTAGAATCACTCGAACATTTATAGTCAAACTAGTATTCGATTCTGCTATTTTTCCGACTAGACAACATTTTTTTTTTTTTTTTTTTATTTCCAACGACGAACGTAACGGACTTGTATAGGAAGTGTATTTAAATTTTAAATCGATCGGCGGCGTACACTCACGCGAACTCGATAACCGCTAGACTTGTCAATCGCAACAATCATTGTAATTCGATTACCGGCAACGCGGTCAACGGACACGCCAACTGTCGCACACGAATGAGCACTGCCCGCGATCGTATTCGGTTGATCGAAACTGCCTTAGACTACGTTCCACCGGTGCACGGACGCGACGGGACGAGTAACTGCCCGCGGGATCCATCGGGATTCGAATCGCAAACGTTAAACTTTTGAACTCTGTAATATTACGATCGACAGTAGACGTAAACAAGTCGCGGATGCGCGGACGGAATAAAGATGAAAACTACCGTGTCGCACTTGATCGGTTATAATTTATTTTCTTACTTGCAACTCGGCAAAAACACGTTTAAACGGCCTACGTAGTACTACAGCATTTTTTTTTTTTTTGGTTGTGTTTCGTTGTTACTCTTCGTCGCTCGGCATACGAATAAAATCATAAATTCGGTTACGCCGCGCGCACATTGCCCGGATGTAACAGTGCCGGTGACGATTGATTTTCTGATTGTTCGCGTACGAATTAAGACTGTGGGTGCGTCGTATTACAGTCGACGGTCGTATAATAATATACGTCGGTTGGCCCCGAAGCAAAACGAAAAAAAAAAAAAATTACGAAAACTACGAATCGTTGTAACCGGTAAAATCTATTAAATCGCTGACGTTACACATTATCGCATCGCCGCGGCCTGGTAATTTTTTCACAGATCAGAAACCTTGCGGGACGGTTGTATAGAAATTCGAAACTCTACGTTTTTGGTCTGACTGCACGTATATGTTACCGGATATCTCACAAAGTCCGAACTTGAACAGCGGTCAAAGTTCAACGATCCGATCTAAGATGATCTAAGACTGATGCGGATTTCAAAACTTAAGAATGACGCTTAACGTTGGTCCGATGCAATATCATACGCGTGAAATCTATACGATAATATAATAATAATAATAATAATAATAAATGTAATTCTATTAACACTCATTTATTCGCTAACACCTACTCATTTTTCGTTACGTCTAGAAAACGGCAGAACGTACGAGCTGGACATTTTACATAGTGGAACACTGCATAGGATGTGAAAATTATTTTTTTCCACTTTTCGGTCGTCAGCGAAATATTTAGTTTTGTTCAAACACGTTGATACTAACAATTACCACCTGAGATGTACCGTTTACGCAGGGTTTGAAGTGGCCAAAAAAGGCAACTGGTACTCTAATCCATATATAACTCTCAAAATTCCATATATTCTCATATGTGAGCCGGTTAACGCCTTCGACCCAGGGCCGTTAGACAGCGTCTGCCGGCCGAGTCCGAGCGATTCGCAGCCATTCGGATCGATTATTTCACGTGGGCGTGTTCGTCGCGATCGCGTTCGGGCAATCGGACGTATTGATATAATTGTTCACACAACGTTCGCCGGCGGCGGTCCGCAGTAAGACCACGTCGAAATCGCGTCCGACTGGATCGTGAACCGCGCGCGCGCAAAGACCGACGGACGCGGTGCCCGTCGACCGGAGCACGTAAAGTCCTACACGTGGTCGCGTACGTGCGCCGGACGGTCACCGCCGTCCGAAAGGCACTGCTCCGTGAACGTTACACGTCGTGCGAGCGCTCGAAGGAGGAAAATGTTCGTGATTTGAATTTCAAAACGCGTGGAAACCGGAAACGGCTTCCGGCCGTCGGGTTCGCGCACCGGCTGTTCACAAATCCCCGGCGCGCACCTATTATTACAATATATATTATAATATAACGTGCCCGCCGCCGCCACCCCTCGGCACTCGGCTCGGTCCATCCGGTTCCTTTTCACCCCTTTTTCTTTCGCACGTGAGAAACTGATATCGGTCCGGAGAGCGCCGCCAAGTGTGTGCGCGTTTGCGCGCGCGCACCGGCCACCAGCCTAACCGGCTGCCAGCGTCTTACGATATTAATTAAGCCACCGGTCCCGTCCCTGCGACCGCCCACTCACGGGCGGTCACGGTTCGTGACGATTTTTTTCCCCGACCCACCCAGTCTTGGCTGGAACGAACCGCTCGCGAACCCAGTAAACGTATTGTTTTCGCGGTAACCGTACGGCGCGTAGACCGCGAGTAGGCCATGTCATCCCCGAAAACGATTATTTTTTTCGATCAATATCGTTGCGTAGATTAAGCGTATAAAGTCGTCGAAAATATTTCTTCACGGGTCAATATATACGGAGTGAAATATACATGAACATTTTGCTTCGAGAGTGGATTGAACAGTGCTTGATTTGGGGGGGGGGGGGATGTGGAGGTCGGAATTCTCCTTCTTTTTTTTTTAGCGTACACCTTTTATTTATTTCAAACTGAAAGCTGGGAACGCAAAATTTACTATGACGAATTCTTAAATCATCAATATTTATGATGCACAATATAACTATAACCTGTAGCCATAATATTTGTACATTTGTATCGACTATAAAATAAAAAATGTATTCTTAAAATTCCTTACCTTAAAATATAGTGATAAGGAATTGTATAATTCCCCCAGAAATATAAACATATATCGGTGATTATGTCATAGATAATAGAAGATATTATATTTTATGTATTAATGATTTTTTTTGGATTATAGCTAAAGAGAGGGTGTGGTGATGTGACAGTACATTTTGTGTGGAACGCTTGTTCATCCAACATCCGCTGAGTCCCCTATCTAGTTTTTTCCAAATCAAACACTGAGATTAAAAATAATATGCCCACGAAAATACTCAGATAAACTTCGACTAAGCTATTTATCGCAAATTTAATATTCGAGTTAACAAGACTTATAATGCATTAAGCGTGTTATGAGGGGTTCTAAGGGAATAAAAAAATAAAAATATTGAGATTTCATATGTTAAATTATGCTCAAATACAAAAAATAAACATAATGGAGATTTTCGGAAGTATTTCAAACATGCGTTAAAATCTTTTTTCAGATTAGGCGTAACACACGGCATCTTTCAGTATTACATTTTAAAACGTTCATATTTTTAAAAGATTCGTATTAGATATCCTATTCAAAGATATAGAATTATAAGAGTAATTGAACCACAATCTTGGACGGGTAATTGTGGTGTCTAATTTTTCCATACACAATTTAGATCAGTGTTCGCCTCATTTGATGCTCAATGTCTAAACATATAATGAAACACAGTGCGTTTAAGACATATAAAATTAGAGTTTTATTAATTTGATCTTTTATTGGTTTTGAACCTAAACGCTTAAGTAGTAATATTACATTTTTGGCACAACTTACAGGAGAAAACTGAATGGCTAAGTATTCTTAAATGGAATCAATAGAAATCGATATTACTTCGAGTTCCTTCATTATTCGATAAACAGTGTTAAAAGTATATTCTCTATAGGTCATTTTTTTTTTTTTATTCAACCTATGGTTACTTTAGAAAATGTTAACACGTTAACATAACGAAATTATTTTCGCACCCCACATTCGCGGGCTATATGAATATATTTTACAGCGGTCAGAACCCATTTAAGGGGGATGGAAATCAATACAACAAATTTTGTTCGGAAACGTTTAGGCTAAGCCGTTAACATAGAACCACGAATGTAAATATAATTAACCGTAACGTAATATTATGCGCACGAGACTTGGCGATCAAATTGTCTGGTAGAAACTTACAAATCGGTCGAAACTCGTAGACGTACGAAAAGCAACGAACTCCTCCACCGTCTACCACGGTCGTAAATCGGCTTTCGTTTCGGCTGTAGATGAATACTGCTGCTGTTGATAACACAATCGAAGTTCGGTAAATGCCCGCGACGAGAGTAGGCAGAACGATATCGATTCACCGCGATCGATATTTCAATTAGTTGGAGTACTCTGAAAAGCCACGAACAGCGGTAATTCGATACGCAAATCGTGTAGGTAGACAGTATTATATACATTATGCTTATTTGTACGGGGGTGCAGACCGCAATCCAGGGATACGCCCTTTTCGAGTAATATATATATATAATACCATCATATTTCATAGTAAGTATACGTACGAGTGTGTACATATATGCAACTGTATGGGGTGTCAATAGCACTTTGGGACTTCAATATTCTTTGAGCGAACAAAAATGTGCATGTCAAACTTTTCCGACTACCACACAAGTATTTAGGAGGAGGCCATAATCGTGTTGAAATGAACACTGTTGTTTAAATGACTTGCGGTCTTTGTAACGATGGACCAACACGATATCCAAGTATGCGAACGTTACATATTGAGCTAAATATAGATTTATTACAACTGAGGACCGGATATAATCGCGTTAAAAATATCTTAAAACTGCACTAAAAAGATGCCAAAATTGCAATGAAAATTTATCAAAATTTCAGTATAAATATGTTATAATTACAATGAAAAATATACATTTAAATTACATAGTTAAATCATATCAAACATATAATCATTAATTACTTACTTAAATAATATTATGAACATATAATATTTACAAAATATATCATTTTTCCGAATGAAGATTTATAACTATACACATCTCTAAATTGTGTTCTTCAAAATTGTATCGTCTGTTACTTAAAATATGTTTATGTAATGAAAAAGTACGTTCAACGTCTACACTTGTTATCGGTGTATATTTAAAATAGTTAAAAAAATTTGTTTTATCTAAATTAACATTTTGATTTTCTGTCATAACCTCAAAGTAAGTTTTAATAATTTTATATCCTAAATTTTTTTCTAAGACATATTTTAATTTATCTTTAACTATTTTCCCATTGGGACCGGGAATAATTTTATCAAAATATTTTTAATTTCACTAAATATGTTTACTCTATTAAGTAATTGGCTATTTGATTTTTCTAAACTTGTGAGTTTTGTGGATCACTCAAATAAATATTTTTTTAAAAACGCGAAATTACATTTAACTACATGTAAAAATGTCCATCGTAGTTATATTTTTATTGTAAAATTACTTTAGAAATAATAATTTATATATTTTATCATGTGAAATATATAAAAATTGCAATAATTGCAAAAATTGCTTAATTGTTGAAAATTTCAAAAAAATTGCATTATTAAATTAAATAGAAAGAATGTAATTAATTCGATTTGTATACATATTTGATCAGATTTGATTTAACTGGTATTAATAAAAAGTTGTAATGTCTATTAAATCCGGTCTTTAATTATAACTGATACCCGGATTCTAATGCATCTTTTATTTTGAGTAATCTTAAACACTACTTTCTAGAACCTACACAGTTCGTTTCACGCAATACATGATTACAAATACTATACCTTTGACTTGCATTATTCGATGTATTTTCAATTTTAAAGCATTTTTTAGTCATTTCGATAATTATAATGCATATTAAACGCGCTATTATGTTCTACTGTTACATATACGAGTACTGTTCATATATACTGCGCTGTTCAACTTGAATTTGACTGATTTATAATATTATTTAAAGATAGATTGTTAATTTGTTTTCTCGATGTTTAATTATTTAATAACTCAGATGCGATAAAATTTTTAAACGTCGAGTTTTTTTATAATAAATGTTTAGTTATTTTTTCAATAAATTACAAATTAAGTAAGTATGTAATAAGGCAATATATTGCAAAAAATGTACCTGGTCATTTTTTAAGGGCATGTTTATGGTCAATTGAATTTTTTAAAAACGTTTTTGATGACTTTCAGAGCGTTTAAATCCAATGAACAATGACAACTGTACATTACACACGTGTAACAATGATAACGTATGTACAATAATACTTGTATTAAGTTTCACGAGACACATATATACGCCGTCATATGTTATACACTGCATCGAACACGTGTTTGTACCTATAACACTTCATGACGTGCACTTCTATCCGCAAACATACAGATATACGAGTAAGTATTAGTATTACAATAGTACGTGAGCTATTACGCTCACGTCATAGTCAGTTGCTGTTGTTATTTTTAATTTTAGAATGAATAATTAGGGTGTACTGGGTTTTGACTCGTTAACGTCGTGAGCATAAATAATTATGAACGAACACTTAAAAAAGCGTCTTATTAAATTATTAACGTACGTATTATCAACGATATTATGTTTTTTAATTTATTCGTTCCGACTGCAACGCATAACTCATGAATATGTATGTGTTTACAGCGCTACAATTCATTGACATAACCAGCAGGTTTCGTAAATTTATGAATGCAAGAGGCTTAGTATTTGATATTCGAAAGCAGGGAGATGAATCACAGCATCGAAAAAAAAAAAATTAACAAACAGGCGATTTGGTAGAGGAAAAAAAATTAATAATAAAACCGTTAATACTACATACGCGTTGTTTGATTAACTGTGACATTTGAATACATAGACATGACACATGACTTTTTAATGAAACCTCCACGTATAACTAGCTGATATATTCGGATTCGCCTGGGGGTTATTTTACTATTCAAATTACCATTTCGGTATAAAAAAAAAAAAAATGAGTTTGAAAAAAAGCGCTCAATCGTCAGGTATCCTGAAGATATTCATTTTTACTAATTTATGACATATACATTTACGTATACCTCAGTCGGTATTTGTTTTCTTATCAACACAAAAAATAAAATATTTGCTAAAGGTAATCGAAAATTGAAAACAAATCATGCTTTCAGACCAGAGCCTGAAACTAATGGAACTTTCTTGTTAAATGGCTTACGTGCACACTAAGCTCTAAGGTCAGAAAAAAACTTCGGAGATAACAGTCCAAAGAAATTACCTCACGTTTTAATCATTTAACAATATGTATTCCAGAAGATATAATTACGTTTTTAAGATGGAAATGAGTCTTAACAAATTGTCAACAAAACTGTATTCGTTGGTTGACTTTTCCATTATATTTTCACTAAACACAATTGTTGGTCTTCTGCTCTTGCGTAATTCGGATTTTGGAGTTGTTGAAAGGGGGCAGATGTAAACTCGACTCACAATTACGTTCTTTTTTGTAAACTCGGACCGGAAATATCAGGTAATAAAGAAGGTCGATTGTAATCTCGGTTCGATTTTTAAAAACGCTTTACACTTGCGGTTCACGCATTGTCGATTTATTTCAACTAACGCGAAAGCACGAACAACTTTTGAATATTTAAAATTATTCAAAACAAACTGTGGTCGTCCTCCCTATGACTCAACTACGAGCTCTATCGTCACGATTTTGTAAACTGTACTGAAACTGTTTAAATGAAACATCGTTATTGGACCGATTTTACAATCGTAGGAAAGCACTAAGCAAAAAAATGTCAGGTTTCAATTTTCTGAAATGTATGCTAAAACTGTCTACAACCGCTTCCACTCTAACCTGTCCCACCACCGAAATTCTCTTGTTTCTAACTTCTATGTACTCAACATCCCAGGTGATTCCAAAAAGTTTTTGAAACGCTAATAGTGTCGAAATCTGTTAAATGACAAAAAATTGTCCACTATCATGAAATTATATCACTGGACGGATTCTTCAATAATGTCTGCAATTTGACCACTATATTCACATCAATTATTGAACAGTAATGCATATTATTGTTGCTTATTTTAAAAATAGATATTTTAGAGTTTATAGATAAATTTATAAATTCGAAAACAAAAGAATGTACGCACATAAATGGTTACAGTATGACAAATGTTCTGTTTTCGACAAATGAACAATTTGAATAGATTTTTTTTTTTTTTTACTTCTGTGAGAGTTATTTTTTATCTTTCCCGTTTTTCCGGAAGACCCTGTACATAACGTACGCATATAACGTTACGGGCGCAATACATTGAGTTCGCGGACATAATAGCGTCGGTACTAATGAGGCTTTTAGATAGAGTTCACTCAGGCACAATGGCTCGGGTACAATAATGAAACGGACTATTATTATTATTAATTGTTCTCGTTTATTTATTTTTTGCTCCGAGGACGTGAATATTCGTAATAAACGCATCTATACTTTTCATCGTAGCAAGGAATAGATTTGAAAATTAGGACACTTCTTGCCCGGGTAAAGCGCCGCGGATAAGTGAGTTACTATTGTGGGCTGGTCTTTTAAACTCGAAACCAAAGTATCATTGCTCTCGGAAAAACGAGTCTGAGTGGAACGGGTTGGTCGGGCCGATGCATAATTCTGAACATTGATTAGAATCAAATCTCTTAATGAGATAGGTTTGCGAGTGCGTACAATCGGCGTAAGGGTCGTTTCGAAAACTGTAAAACACCATTACAATTACTCCGTGCACATTGTACGGTTCAACGGTGACAAAAGTTGTTAGTAATTGTTCGTCCGTTTTTCTCGACTGTTGGTCTTTCCGACTTGGAAGGTCAGCTGTTGGGATGTTAACAATAATATCCGACCACCGCGGAACGATCCTTCGCGGTCGAACTCGTCTAAAATACGGACACGAGAAGAAACACGCGAGGTTCTCCGTCTCACCCGGAATCTAAACTCACGGGTCGCAGTACGCGGTCGTTTCGCAGTCATCGCAGTTAAGATTTTAAGGTAACCGTGGTTACGGATAACGGGCGCGGCGGTATCCGTGTCGACAAAAGCAAATCAAGGTGTTCCGCGTTGCGTACGATTTAATATTCACGGGCCGAACCCTCTCGTGCCGCAGAAGGCCTATAACGCAAGACGTCACCGGTCCGGCAGATGATTTCCCCGGCCAAGGTGTTCGCTGTTGTTGCGCCGTCCGTGCACCGGTGCCTGCACATAATAATATCCGAACTATTATTATACGCGTACGCGCGCGGCAGCCGTTGCCCGACGAAGACCACGTCGCCGCTGGGGTGGCGCGACCGATGCAGCTTTCCTTTTTTTCTATTTTATTTATGTACATTTTTTTTACATACGTACACGTATACGGGTTCGTTTCTCTCATTCTTCTTCTTTTTCTTCTTCTTCTCCTTCTACTTCTCCACCGTCGTCTTCCGAAGGGGTAAGTTACGCAAAAACAGATGTTCCGGTACAGCTGGCCCCGTACGGCACTCGTATTATATACTCTATTATCGCGCGCGCATGACGTGCACAAGGGCTGTGCACCGGCACCGGTGAAGAAATTGCCACCGGTACACTACTATTATTGCAACGGACGACCCTCTCGTTGAAAAAAAAAACCCCCGAAATAGAAACGACTGCGAGAAAGAGAGAGAGAGAGAGAGAGAGAGAGAAAGCTCTTTAACCCCGAGATTAAATCGCGCAGCCACCGTTTCGGGCATGTATTGCGAAAAACGGTGAGCGCGCTCACGGCAGAGGTCTGGTCTCCGCGGCGATTCTCTCACGCGCGCACGATGGTTAGAGATACGTGTGCACGTACGGTATGTGCGGCGACCCACCCTCGTGTGAAACCTACGACGAGATTTCGATTATTCGACGACACACACACACACACAAGCGAGCGCTTGCGCACATAAACGGGTTGCACGTAATAACGTAATGTTTTGTACACACGCGGAACCGACATCGTACGCACCTGGTGCGTAGGAAACGCGGATTCACTGCAGTGAGTGCGCGTGTATTTTTTTTTCTCGACGTCATTATAATACGCACGTAAAAGCGTACGAGTGAAATGTAAATTTTCATCGTGTAACCCGGCGTCCAATTCATCCGATATGGTTGAACGCGTTTCGACTCCTATATTATCCTCCTATATCCTATCGTACACCCGAACGTGTATACAAAGCGCTGTTGAACGCTCGGGATGAAGGCGCGCGCACGTCCAGACGGAGGAAATGACGACGTTTTCCACCCAGTCATTGTACCGCGATACCGTGTACGGTATACACGTGTACGTATTTGATAAAGATCAACGGGCACGGCACGACATTTTTCGAATCGGCCGCGTACGAGCTTTTTATTTTCGCGAAATCACGCGACGTCGGGGCGAACGCGTATCATGCAGCCATGACAAGCTCGTACACAGACGCACAAATCTAGGCGAACAGGAGGTCGTTTGCCCCCTTCATTTGGTAGGTGGGTTGGGGAAATTAATCGATATTCAGACATAACAGTAAGCGTACATCTTATGCTCTACTCTATAATTATATAGTATGCAAGCGCAGTGATCAATTCCTGTATCACATGTGGGTGTTGAATAATTTTGTTTTGTCTCCAACGTCCCCTCCCTCCTAATAATTCCAATTGGTTCGCGCCTCCGATCGTACAATATTATAGCGTCGAATTGAAGCTAGGATCTTTTCGTAGCTGTTGAAATCGTTTATTTACCGCATTAGTAATCGTATACCTTCGCGGTACCGTCGTGGTATTCAAAACGCTAACCACCATTTGCTCGCAGTCCGTCTCGTCGTCGAATCCAAGTAGTCGCGTCCAAAAAAGGAACTATTTTAGATAGTGATTTATATTTTTCTCTATTATCTCCCGATCGGGACAGTTTTCACTGTAATACACGTGTACATTGATATGTCTACCAGGGAACGTCGTATCCTTTTTGTTCTATGTTGTACGTCTTAACGGGTCATGTTGATTTTTATCGACTCGTGGAATTGTATAGCCGCCTAAAAAATTTGTCGAATGTACGGTTACCCGGGGCACGAAATTGTTCTTCTTACCGTACAAATATTTAAAAATTCCAACGATTATTCGTTTAATATGAAACGTGTGTGGGCATCGTTTGTAAATATATATGATAAGTATATGATAAATATATACTTGCGATTGCCAAACGGACGGGTTGGCTATAAAGTACGTGGTGGTCAACGTTTTAACCGGACTAAATCGCTGACGAACAATCAAATAGAATAAGTAAATCGGATGTATGGAATTTTGTTTTCTTCGTGAAAAACAAACTGGAAAAAATCGATTTTTAATTTACGTACACCCGTTGATGTATACAAGTGTATATTTTATAATGAAACACTGTGAGTATAATTTTAAAAAATCGACGCGATTGTTTCCTATCCAATCAAGATCTATTTTCTCAGAACGTTTATTAACGCTAAACATTCATCGGCGAGTGTCTGATAACGCGGTCGAACGGTATCCGAATTCATTCCGCCGCGGTCCCGTTGAGATCGAGACCGCGTTCCCCACGCGTGCTCAACCTAGCCACTTAACGCCCTAAACGCGAACGGCGTTTCTCAGCTCCTGGGAGCCGCGGGGACATCGAAACGCGACAAAAGAGATCCCTTCGCGATCGGGACGATACATCACGGACTTGCACTCGGCACGTTCGGCTGAAGCAGGATGATTTCGCGCGTACATTTACTCTCTCCGTCTCTGTTTCTGTTCGCGCGAGACCAGCAGCGTTTCGATCAAACGGTACGCGGCGCACAACGGACGTCGTGGTACCTCCGAACGGGTGCGGTGCCTACCCGGTGGGCGTCGTCCGGGACACCGTCTCGTGGGTGGTCGGCGGCCGAGCCGCAGCCTCCTACCGGTGCGCCGCGACGGATAATTAAAAAAATAAAAGTAAAACACATATATGTATTATTAATAATAATATAATTTTTTGTCGGAGAAAAAAATCGACACACGAAAACCCGCTGTATCCGATGGCGACGCGCGCTTCGACGAGATCGATAAAAGGTAATCACGCCGTTACCGGGGCCGTCTGACCGCGTTACCACCGCTACCATTGTTTCACGCCGGAGCCGTGGTATCCGCGGTTATCGCATTGCCGTTAATGACGACGAGTCGGGTTCTAATCGACCCGAACGTAAAGGTTTCGGGTCGTACGCCAGGGTTACGTGTGCCTATATAAAGCTGTTACAGACGACGCGGTCTTCCCGGGTGGGACCACACACACGATAGCGCGCGGACCGTCCGAGTAAATCGTTTTACACGTTGTATTATTGTTATTACTATTATTATTATTAATTTTTTTTTCACTCTCCTCCTTCTCCGCCACTGTACGAACAGTGTACGCGCGCGCGAGACGGTGTTCACGGTACGGTGTCGCCGACGAACAAGAATCCGATTAACAACGAGTTGCATTACGTTACTCGTATTATTATCTTTACCGTACGACGAGTACCTACCTGCATTATTATTATTATTGTAACTATATTGTACAGGCGTCTGAGGCAGGTACGACGAATTGGAGACAATGCACGTGACCTGCAATATCGCGTATACGCCGTGCATAATAGGCTCTCCTGTTGCAGCAGCGATCGATGTGGGTGGGTCGGTCGTGTGTGTTGTTATTATTGTTCAACGGCGAACCTTACAACGGGATATGACGTGCGGACGTAACAAATTCTCTTCCATCTACTTACGACGGTGTATTGAGCTTTCGGTATAAAACCGTACGGAACTCATAGTGAAAGGCCACCGTTTTGTGTTTTACGGCAGTTTCCTTGGGATTTATAAAAATTTATTAAAATGGAGGCCCAATCAGGGGCAGATCCACGGTTTAAGAACTGTTGTTCAGGCTATTTCAAGAGACCACTTTATAAGAAAGTGGAAGTGTATTCCTCGTAACAAAAAAAAAAAAAAAAACTGTATGATCATATTATATTTCTTTTTTAAGTTTATCCATAATTATCGTTGTGAATATTTATCTTATCTTATGGAACCTTACATGGTATCTGGTATAGAGATGTTTTGTTCTACTATACATTTAAGCATATATTGTGGTGGGGAGGTGGAAACTAGGGCATTTGCCAATTTAGTTATAACTTATAGTCGGCACACTTAAAAAATATAAGAAGTCTTCAAGAGGCCAATTTTGTCAACAAATATAAAATTGTGGGTCAGCTGACCTCCTGAACCTTTCCTAAATCCGTCGCTTGGTCCAAAGCAACCACGCGAACAAAAAAAATCATAGTAATTATTTTTCTGAATTAAATCAAAACTACGTTATTCTTATCTTAATCTTAAAGTATTGTTGAGTGATTTAACATAACTAGGTATAACCGCTGTAGCCTATACATTTTTGTTCTCCTGATCAAAATCGAGCAAATAAAAACTACTTTGAAAATTAGTGTTGTTAACGGTCATATACACGAACACAATAATAATTCAATAGTATTGGTTTTGGTAAATTATAAAAACAAAAATAAATTAACATTTTTTGTACAGTTCGAGCATAGCGAGAACAAATATTCTTAATAGATATTTATTGAATCTCTTTCAATATTATGTTGTTTAGGGACCTATTGTAAATTGTTTTCTAGAGATCCGATCATTAGTCAGACCGACACTGGCCAGATATACAAAAAGTCAATAAAATCGTGACTCGATCCCTTTTTCGAGTCGTCATTTCATTGACTTTGTATACATAACCTGATGATGACTTTTTAATTCAAAACCGGTCGTACTTAAAAAATATAATAAAACTCCAGGTCAAGCTTATTATCGTTTATTTATTTCTGCATATAAACCGTTCGTTTACGTAGCACGAACCAGTCAGTTCTTTATTTTTATTTAATATTTTTTATTGTATTACTATATTTGCATCGCGTATACGTGCTGTTCGACGTGAACCATTCGGGAAACGCGACGCGTATCCCCTCGGTACCGCCCTGTAGAACCACCGACGACGGCGCCGTACACTCGTGGTCCGTCGATCGTCCGACACGCGTCACGACGTCGATAAATCTTTCGGCTCGATCGCCCGCCGCACAACTACACCGCTCGGTACGTATTGTGACCGTACCCAGTCGATCGATCGGGATTTATCGGAAAACGTTTCGCCTGCCCGCGGGGACATATGCGATGATCGTTACGTTTACGGACTTTTGGCCGAGGTCGCCACGCGACGGGAAAACGGAAAAACGCGTGCGCGCGCGGACGACGTAGATGGTTTAACGCGCGGTTTAGCCGTCAATTATTTTCGTCGTTTTCGTACGTACTATTATATCGTAATATCGTACACCGTTTCGATCGGGGGACACGCGCCCGCGGCCATTAACCTTTGCCCCCGCGTTAAAAAACCGTTTTAAGTGACGTACGAACGGGATCGGAGCGAAGTCGTCCGTCTTACTTAAGTCTACCGACCGCAGCCGGAAAACTTCCGCCTCCCGGGCGCGAACGGTGTTCGAAACGTTACGTGAAAATCGAACGGACCCGCGATTAATACTCTTACGGTCGATGCGGACACTTCGGTGGACATGGTTACGTCAGTGTCGACTTTAAATCGCGGTCTTTCGTTTCCTCGTCTCCTTCCACCCATCAGAGGCGTACCGTTCGCAAGTGATAACGGTTTGGAATGCGATCGAAACAACATCGTTCGGCAAACGCATCGCGTGTTGAACTTTGTACTTTTTGCTTTTCTTTCGATCGAGGTACACGTTAAGCCGCGTTCAAATGGTAAAACGGTCGGAGGACTGAGCCCTGTCTTCGATATCGGTGTCGGACAACTCGGAAAAACGCTTAAACCGAAGGAACGGTTTTCAAACGATATTAGATTACTCCGCGCGCGCTACACGCAATGTCGGATTAAACACTCGTGGGCCACTAGGCAATGATAATTTTGGGCCCTACAAAATTATTTTTTACCTACATCTTTAACATCACTATCCAATAGTTAAAATAAATAGCTTTAATAATAACCAATTATTATTAATAAATAAAATCATGTTTATTAAATTTTTTTATTTGCAATAAAAATGAACGAATATGTATTATATAATTTCTATTTTTTCATAATAATTTTATTATTATTACTGCATATAACACCTACAACTTAATATATATATATATATATATATATATATATATAATATTTCGTAATGGCTTTTGTCCTTTAAATTCCGTTTTCCGTTTTCACAGGGACCCTTAAATGAGTGAGGACCTAAGACGGGCGCTTACTCTGCCTAATGGATAATCCGGCACTGGCAACACGTATTCATTCTTTCATTTTTTTTTTCTTCACAACAATACGAGTTCATCCTCGCGTACACTGGACGCATACGGTATCCGTGTAAATCAAAAAATTGTTCTCGGAACCTCGTGCCACGCCACCGAGAATCGCATGATTTGTTGCTTCTACGCGTATCGCACGCACGTCGTAACGAAACGGTTTTTCGCATTTCTCGTGATTTAATGCGGCCGAGAAAATCGTTGCTGGATATCGGCTGAACGGTCAAATATATTTTAAACGGGTTGATACTGTCCGTGGTCCGTGGTGCGGCCCTGCCGTGACTCGTTTGCGTGCGTTTTTGAATTAGTTATGAACCGCACACGAAGCGTTTGAACGCGAAAGAGTTATCGATGCACCGACATTATAATAACCGTGTCCAGCGGGTTCGTCCGACATGATTTGCATAACATTCGGAGAGCCACTGCAAGCGTGCACCGCCGGATCAACACCTTTTTAGTAATTTCTCGTAATATATTATGGTGCGTTCGCGCCTGATTTGAACGTGTGATTCGGCCGCGAAACGCGATAAACGCCGAAACGGTTTTCCGGTCCGAACGGGCGTTGCAGAACGTTGTTGACGTGCGATTAACGCGTTCGACCGCTGCTCTGTGATGGGAACGTACGCGCGCGCACGGTATGAAAATGATTGAAAATAATAATGATCACCGTCGTGCGCAAACCAGTGTTTCGGAGAGCGGCGGGGAACATAATATGTTTATTTAATTTTTTTTTCCCCCTTTCACATCGCCTCGGTGCGTTTAATATTCACGGGACGCAGGTGCTGCAGACCGCTGACCAGCCGGGCGCCGCGCCGCGGAGAGCGATCGCTTTTTTCACATTGTTCCCACGGTCGAGCTTCGCGACCACTTTTCTCTCGGCTCCCATGGACCGTACCATCGCCAGCACTACGCAATCGTCCCCCCCCCCTCGATCGCGACCGCGGTACAACAATAATGGTCGGACGACCTCGTTTTGGGGCTCCGTGGTTCTCACCCCGAAACGCGTTCTAATCCACCTGCGCCACGACCGAATCTCAATCCCGCCGCCGCTAACGACGTGATTTTCGCCACTACCGTATATTACATACGGTGCGCTGTGATTATTGCCATTTTCGTGTGCGTCGGGTTTCTCCGTAAACAATTATCGCAGTATCCGTATACAGCGGGCACCGTTTGATGTGCCCACCAAACCCATTTGCCCACATTAAGTGGTTGACCGTATAAACCGAACTTGGTTAAAAAACGCCAACATTTTTAACATCGAAAAGCACACGTAAACCGTAAAGTCGGAAGATAAAACATTTTTTCGATTAAATTAATGGATTAATAAATATACAAAATAATAATAAATAATATGATCTCGGGACCCATAATTGTTTAGTGATTTTACGTTGTTAAATGTCTGGAGGAAGACACTTCAAGATATTTTCGAGCAAGGGAAAGAAAACTACAAGAATATCGCTTTTTTTTTTTTTTATCGCTCTTTCGATTAAACTCACAACCAAATCCCGTTGTGATTTAAAAGTTAATGATTGTTATCACTTTTAATGAACACAGTCTCGTGGGTACGACGAAACTGTATGTGGTCGCTGTAACGGCAATACAACGCCGTACAACGCATCTATCTCTCGAACGTTGAAAACGTTTACATTTACTGTTGCCCTCTTAATACACTTTCCAACGCAATGTGATAAAATAAATATTGCTGACATAAACCGAACCGAATGCCCGTTTTAAACGGGTTTTTTTTTTAACCTCGTTAGTATACATTGGATTTGGGACCGAACAGTTTCGAGAAATATTACGCAAATGTCCGTATTGACCACGTGGGCCACTGTAGTGTTCCGTCCGTATTTTTTTGCGTATTGTAATACGCGTACGCGTCACGAGCGAAACGGGACAAGATTTCGAGCTGAGACCCGACCGGAAGATCGCATGTGCTCGTCGTCGTCAACACCGGACTAGAATCGATGAGCAAATACATCGCCGAAGTGAAATAGTTATAACGCGACCTGCAACGACGAACGGAAGGTAAACGGAATAATTCGCCTGCATTCGTCGTTGCACAATTCGACTATATCGTTATCACGGTAATTTCTGGATCGCGATCGAAAGACAAATATTTCCCGTCCATACGAACATACGAGAAACTCTTCGACGAGCCCTACACACCCGTCTCCTCGAAGGATACTTGTACCGTTCGGACGGATTCACCTTGACCGCGATTGCAAAAAGGTGATTCGTTTAACAGCACTTTCTCCGCTCGTGGTTTTGATTCGGCCAATAGTCGTTCGCGTACACGAGACACTGTGTGGGAGGTTACGAACCCCTGTGTGGTTTTATCGTTGACCAGTGACACGTTCCTTCCGATCGTTGTTATTGTCCTGTTGGTCTGTGCCGTTCGTTAGTACTGTACGTTACGAGCTTTATGTTCTTACCAGCTGAATTACTCGGTGTCGCACGGAAGAACTTTTACCATTTTAGATTAGAGGCCAAAACCATAACCATTCCAATACAAATAAATTATAAACTTCATGATTCTATTTACAATTATTTACAATTATTTGTGTTTTGTTTGAAACCGATAGGACAAAGTGAGGGGAGGGGCAACTTCAAGTACGTATATTATAGTGATATTAAAAAAAAAAAAAAAAAAAAATTATTTAAAAAATCGTATTACGTAAGAAATACATCAGCCGGTAATAACATGCAAATCAACGTTATCAATATAAAATATATCCTAGAATAATCAAAACGTAAAAAATGTATACCATCCAGCCCAAAGTACCCCGTGATTTCGAATGAATCAGTTTTGGTAATAACCGAAGCGGCAAATTTTATGATGTTTGATGGGGCGGCAAATTGTTGAGCATCAACATGAAATAAAAAATTTATAATTTTATAATTTTTCTCCGCGACTTACTACCGCTGCATGTTACAAGGCGATAAGAATTAAGCATTTGTTCCAGCTGATTATATTTTGTCATGTTTGGTAATAATTGCAAACATTTTAAATATAAGTAATAATGTGGTATTTAAAATATACATAATATACATATAAGTAATTTGTAAACGTATTGCTCTTGTACAGTACACTTCTGTCCTACACGTTGATACGCTTCTGACTGTAATTAATAGCGCGGTGTGTATGATTTCGAACTGTAAATTTCTTAAGGGCGGCATATTACAAATCGCCCCGGGGCGGCTGTATAGCTTAACGCGCGGCGCACGCTCATTCTTACCGACATGGGTCGAACATATTATATTAATCCCACGCATAAACGTTAGAAAAGCAAAACTCCATTAAAAGCAATTTCGGAGCTTGAAGTAGTGGAACTCAGCACCTAATGCATGAGCCTAGGTCCGACCGAGTTTCACGCGTTCGAAATCGAAATAACGTTTAGAAAATCGCAAATATTTTTAAACGCCCGATTTTTTTCGGTGGGGGGGGGTCGACTGACCCCTTTGACCCGTGTGAGGTGTACGCCACCGGCGCGAACACACAAATTTTATCGATCATTACGTCGTGCGTACCTGTGCCATAAAACCGGGATCACGCGCGCGATTCGATGACCGTACGCGTTCGCAACGTTCGCGTTTCCGCCCGCAAACCTGTTTTCCGCGACCGGCCGTTTTCGCGTACACGGCTGTAGGCACAAACACTAGTTCGCGCGTAGGCACAAACATTTCGCCGGAAGACGCTCTACGATCTTTTATCGACTTCTGCACACCTGCGACCGTCGGACAAGCACGTGCACGATATACGTTTTTGACCTGTCCGAGTGCGCCGTTCTCACATCCGCAGTGACCATAAAAACGCGTACCCTACTAGAATTCTCGGTATTTTCGTTCGTTTTGTTTGTTTGTTAATTTTTTTTTTTTTTTCATAAAGGTATCCACTCGTATGTGTACGTATATGAGTATACTTTCCTTTGCGGAAATAACATTTGTTACACGTGCATACACGCACACACACACGCGCGCGCGCGCGTATCGGTTGCTCTTGGGGTGGCCTAATTGATGTACGCGAAAGATGTTTCGAAATACCGCACCCTGGCACACAAACGGTTTTGTAACGCTCGATCGTAAACGCGGGGCGATACACGCAGGAACACTGCGAGCCTGGCGTGCAGGCTGGTTTTGTCGACATGTGGCCGCCACGGAGCAGCAGCAGAAGCGGCACCACCACCGCCGGGAACGCGCACACGTTTTTATTTATTTTTTTTTAAAGGGTTAGGAATTTTTCATGTTGTGTAATAATAACATTGAAGAATGTTAATACGCTGTTACTGCGCTCGTCCAAAAGGGATTGAGAAAAATGGCAGCTGTAGTACTGCGTGCGCGCCCTTGGTACTATACGAAAAAAAGAAAGAGAAAAAAAAAAAGGTAAAGATGGTCACCGACCAAGGCACCTGGACCAAGGGACCCTTTGTCAAAAAAACGTTTCTCTCCTTCAGTCTGCGCTCCGCTGCCGTATACTGCAGTAAATATAGTACAACGAAAACATCTGCAAAAGGTGCGGAGCAAATGTCTTGCGAGACTTTTCGAACAAAGCTCTATTTTTGCAACATTCTCACAGCTGCGCATAAGACAGCTGAATTAAAAAAAGAAGAAAAAAATCTCCGGTAACATTGAGCAGATTTAATAATCTTCTTTACAACAGTAGCCCGGTTAAAATGCCGCAGTGTATACCTATCCGCAAATTGTTTTTGGAAATTTCAAGTGTAGAACAAGAAAATAAATTTTAGAAATTTGAAATAGTTTTATGATTTTTAGGTGCGACATGCAGATATGGAATAATTTCGAGTTGTTTTTTACCACATGTTAATGAAAATGAGCGTTTTTTAGTCGAAGAACTTTTAACGAGCTCAAATATTTTTTTCTATAACACGGTTCTACGCGTTGTCACGAGTACGTAAATTTCGATTTGTACACACAAAACCTAGAGACTGTGAAACGAAAAGACGTGTACATTCGTATGGTTCGAGTTCAACACCGTGTAGACATACTCGTGTACTTACATGAATTATTATAATTTATGCAGGTGGGTTGTCTACGGACGTAAGGAGACATCACAGTTTAACGCGTGTGGCTTGTGTGACATTTCATCCTAGCCCGTGACGAGGCAGTATATACGTCATATAAATGGTTGTAAAAAAAAAAAAAAATTAAAAAAATCATAATACCCAAACAAAAGACCATTCGGTTTGATAAGGACGGATGTTTTCACTGTGCTATGTAGTCTCTATTAAGCTTAAACGAACACGTGTTGTTCGACACAATGGATAGTCGTTCATATGAGGGAACCTACATATATCCCGCATATTATATAACAGATCCGAATGCCATTACGGTTTTGTAATCTTAATGTACGTATGCTTGCGAATAATTCCCAACTTTCACGCGCTGCTTTTCCATACACGAACAATTTAAAAAAAAAAAGAAACGCGCAAACTATTAGAGCGAACTATTAACTTTGTGCGGATACAGTTCATCATCAGTTGCGGAACCACGGGGAGGAGACGGGTATTCATCCCCGGGCGTAAAATGATAGAGAGCGTAATCTTTGTGGTGTATAATTATATTATTGAATACTAGTTCGATGTTTTTAATATTATTATACAGGTATTGTGTTTATAACTCAAAAAATACGATTGTACGGTAATCATTGAAAAAAAAAAACTGTAGGGAAACGTATTTAATCCTCGGTCTACGGTAGGGCATAATTTTAACGTTTTCCCCGAGCGTCAAAATTCCTAGTCCTGCCCCTGCAAATAATTTAATTTGTACGCGAGATGGCGAGATGATGACGTGTGCAACAATAAGCCGCAGAATTCTACCCATTATCGGATCGATGAGATCGTGTCAAAAATGTTTTACTGTTCTACGCGCAACAAATGTCCGATGAAGTTTACGAGGCATGTACGGGACAAGTCCACGTGTTTAACCCTTGAGCAATCTGGTTTTGAGGAAATCTGTTCACTTACATAAAACAGTCGAGCAATAATACAGACGTGCGCGTGAAAAGTCAAACAAAATATAATCAATCCCCGTATGGGGGCGTTGGGTGTATAACGTGTCAATACATACATATATAAAGAGAGCATACTATTTTCGTCCGATTATCTTCGTAACGCCAGTGAAAAAATAAATAAATAAATAAATGTTCGACGATTTATCATCGGGGTGGGAACGAGACGGGAGACGGAATATTTTGTGCCTTTAGACGATTTCTAGTGGCACACACACACATACACACACACGCACAAGTACACGCACGTACTCGCGATCATGTCATATGCAACGCACATACGGTCATCAATATACTGGTATAGATTGCTACAATAGGATTGTAGGGGGTGAGTACTGCCGGGGAAGGTTCAATGTGTGGACCACATTGCGGGTGATAAAAAACGACATTCGAAACGTGACACGTGTAATCTACACAGACCCACAGGTGTCCTCCTTTTATGGGCGAACACCGGAACCCATCCGGTCCGTCCGGCTGCTGCAAAAAGGTCTGTCCGTCCGTTCGGTATAGGTTTTCTTATCTTCTTTCTCTTCACGGTTACAAATCCATCCTGCGGTATATACGGTTGAAGTATTTATCGTCGTTTTCGGGACCGCCGCAGAACGCTCATACAGCCGTGATGCCTGAAAATAAGTACCGGAAAAATATTTTTATTTTTTTTCTCGGATGGTGGGGTACGATTTGTATATTTTATTTATTCATATAGTACTTTTCGATTGGCAAATTTTAAAATTTCAAATCTAATAGGCATTGAAGCTTATTCGATTATATTTTAAGAAACGATTTCGGTTAGCCTGAACTGAATTCCTCCCCTCCCCTCCCTTAGCTACAGCTTTGTAGACATGTACATGCGATTCGTGGGTTTGATTAATACCACGTTCAAAACTATATATACATTTGATATTTGTACGGGAACGACCGCGTGTGCCATAAACATAAAAACGAAATAGAAAATATGCGCGAGATATACTACGACGTAGTAACATTGTTGATGATATTATGTTAAAACGTTTTTAACAAGTTATTTTAACGATTCTCACCATTACAGTGTATTATTTTAGCATCGCGGCAATCGAGTCGACGTAAAGTTTGACACAAACACGCACACACACACTGCCGTGTCCGTTAAAACGATTCCGTGCGACTATAAACGTGTGCTAAACTATTTTCGAATAAAAATAAATGTATACGAACTGCTCGTCGGCCTATTTAAGTGCTCTGAAAATAGTGTAATATTCTGTCGTTTGATAAATGTTGAACCGGCCGGGACCGGTGAAAATGACATTATACATTGTTATTAAATGGAACGTGATGCCGCCGCCGTAGCTCGGACAAGACGGAGAGCGTGTACAACATAATATCACGTTGAAACAACTGAAAACCGTTGACACGATTTCATTTTCGGACACACCGCTGCGTTGAAATCTTCGATTGCTGCGGACGCCAGTGAGAGTGGATTGTCCACGGGGTCCGGACGCCCGCCTCAAACGTTTTACTCCGTAGCTGCCCATGAATTATTGAAAACCTTGACGATTGAAATGTAAAATCAAAAGTTTTGTTTTATCCTGAACGCGTGAAAATTGTTTTTTTATTATTATTTTTTTTTTTAATTCGTATTC
>NW_020271759.1:498041-537473 GCF_003268045.1 Sipha flava
CGTCCTCCGCATCGCCCTCCAGCTAAGTGCTGCGCCGACCGGGTGCAAAATCGGACAAGATGTCCCGTCGAAACGCGTTCTCCCCGCGGCCAAACGCGTCCTTTGTGGACGGACGGTCGGCGACGCAGGCTGCGCACGTCCTTTGGTCGCGCAGGACACGACGGCGGTGCTCGAGGAATTCGCCGAAAACGTAGCCGTGGAACGCGCGACCGCCACCTGCACGCGTTGTAAAAAGACCGCCGTGACGTTTCGCGGTGGCCTACTCCACGCAGTGCTGTGCGCGCGTATTATATTATGTTGTTATGTATACACGTCTTGTAAAGGGGCACGTCGCCGCCGCCGCGGTGTGACAAAAACGGAAACTTATGCGCCGCGTACACCACGGTGCACGTACCGAACAACAATAAAATAATAATCCGACGTCCGATATATTTACGTGTGTGCGCGAGCGCGTGAAACGATAAAAGAAGAGATGAAAATAACGAAATATTTCGACGAAATCGGCGGCTGTAACGCGTTACAATGTATTATTGTCGCAACCGGCACGACAACGGTCGATGGGGAACGCGACCTGGTGACGGTAATCGAGTAAATTGCCGCGGAACGTTTACTGATACCGTCCGGACGACGGGTGGTACGGGCACGGTGTTGAGGCGAAAAATATTTGCTCGCATTGTGTGTCCGTGGCCGCCGATTACGTAGTACCGGACCCCGAGTAACCGTCTCCTGTTGCACCCGTGGCCGGACGCGTCCTTTTCGAGTAACGCCCCGGGAAAGGACGAAAACGCCACTCGACGATAACGCGTCGATGGCTTATCGTTTTACGTCCGTGCGCGGATTACCGTCGTACTAAGTACACCAATGCCGGACAAACGTCCGGGCCACGACGAGCCCGCGAAAAGCCCCGTTCGAACGGACTGCCGTGGAAGTCACGTGAACTCTTTTCGCCGTACGAAAACGACCGTCCGCGCAAGCGCGACGCGTATTCTCGTGATTTCGATAAAACGTACTTTCGTACGTACGTGGCACACGATTTTCTTTTTGTGCGCTCGTTGAACGCGACGTTCGACCCCGCCGCATCGGCTACGAGGATAAAATTGCCGTTTCCTCCGTATAAGTCTCTCCGGGAACCAGGGTATACCGTTCGCCGAACATTCGCGCAAAGGTCAAAGACCAACAATAAAATCATCGTTTGCCATCGTTTACCCGTGCAAATTCACACGCAGCCCCTGTGACATCGCACGGCACATTATTCATTTACCGTTGCCCACGTTCCAATCAGCTGATCCGGTAACGCGTATGCGACCGTATTACCAGTGTTCGGTACGTTGTCACGCGCCGTTCGTATTGCTGAAGCACTGTGTGGTGGTCGTGCAGTTATCGATTCGTATTGTGCTTACGAATCCATCACTGTTCACGCGATTGGCCTGACGATTTATTTCGCGGGGCTGTTTCGAGTTTCCTCGGGTGATGGTGACCATATCGCGAGTAATACGTTGTGACGACGGAAAAACGCCGAAAATACCAAATTCTACCCCGTCGACGTGCATGTATACAACGCGGTCGAACGTTCGAACGGAGGGGTTGTTCCGTGTCTCGTCGTACCCTGGTGAAATCCACGTGGGTGCGTACCAGGACCGCTCATTCCGTCCGGGGCCCGTTGTTAAAACACTCGACCGGACCGCGATCGTAACATTACGGCGCCATGTCGGAAACATGTATCTACTGCGCGGGGGCGAGTACGGCTGTCCATTATCGCGTTATGACGCGCGTATCGGAACTCCGTGTACAGTTGGACTTGCCCGTAGACGTTTTTCCGTACGAGACGCTGTTTTCCGTTGGTCCAGAGACATTTACTGCGCCGGCCAGTTTTTTAAAACCACCTGTTAAGACGCTCGGTTTTACTCCGTCCGACCGAATAATACACTCTTGCATCCAGTAATGTTCAAGAGAGAGAGAGAGAGAGAGAGAGAGAGAGAGAGAGAGAGAGAGAGAAAGAGAGAGTGAGACACACACACACTGAGGGTACCGATCAAACTACGAAACAGCGGGGCTCTTTTATTAACCAGATTTCAGATTTTAATTTAACCAGATTGTTTTGGTCGGACAACGTGTCCGAGCGTTTCTTCGGGTAACCTACAGAGGCATGGCCGTTGGTCTCGTCTCACAGGATCTCCGAAATCGTCGGAAATTCGGAAAACGTGCAACGGCCGTCGTCGACACGTCGTTGATGGATACCCACCACTGCGTAGAACGTTAACAAACGCAGTGACTTTCGGGACAACGTTGACGCAACAATATTTTTGCGATGCTATTGCGCTCGGACCGCGGTCGAACGTCAATTATGAACAACAATAGCAATCGATACCGAAGCGCACGGCTCCGAGTACATAAACGCTGTCGCATTTCTGCCGGCCTCGTACCAAGGCCCCGCTTTTCAAGTGTTTTGTAGACACACCTGTTTGGTTTACCTGTTACGATGTTACCGGCTCGATTACCCTGAAACGCCCGGAGACATTTCACTGTTCTGGGCTACAGCAATTATTAATCCTAAACGTTAACATTTTAAAAAGCGCACAACCGTCGTGCACCCTAATGGCGTTTGTTTTTATTTTTACTATATAAATTTACGCGAACATCAACCGAAATTTATCAAAATCAATTTTTTAAATAAAATAAAATGTTCTCTAGGTAACCGAAAACTGAAAAACTGTATACATCCGTCTTGAAACGGGTTCGACCTTTATAAATGGGATTTTTGAAAAATCCTTTTTAATCGGGCATCTGAAGGATGCCGGAAGAGCCGTTGCTATGTCAGAATTTAAATTCATGTGGTTTTGTCGTTTTCAGGGTGTAGCGATCGGCGAGTGAGCATTATTTGAATTTTGTGCGTGACAAAATAATCGTAAATCGTAAACGTTGTCCAAGTACTGCGGCGATAGAAAAGTAACCGGAAAAATAATATTTGGAACGTTGAAAAATATGTATAAAGCAATGATTTGTTTAAGTGTAACGACTTTGAACATATGTCTAGATACCCGCTGATCTGATTATCAAAAACCAGTTTTTGCGATATTCGCGTCAGCTTACACTTCAGCTCGTTTCGCCTCACGTTTTCGCGGTCTCGGTTTGGTTCTCTGGATCTTTTCCAGTAAATTATTGCATCAGTGGCGTGTGCATTATTTCATTCGTAAAACGTTCATTTTTAAGTCGATGAAAATAATACTTATTAACTCGTTCGGGATAATAATTTATTAATGTTGTGATTGTCTGTGATAATGTCTAGTGTATTCTGTACCCGTAGCTCGTTAATTTTCAAACGTTAACCGAATGAGTTTACCCGATGAGAACACGTACTGCGACTGTTGCAGCTGCAAGTACATCTGACTTTAATGCTACGGGCTCGTTACATGAAGGAAAATGGCGTGCGCAATATATCAATCGAAAAAAAATCACTCGTCTTTTACACAAATATCTAACACACGAATTGATTTATTTTCAAGCCATTGAACGATAATATGTTTTCATATGCACAAATGTTTTGTTTTTTTTAAATTATATACAAAATTGAAATACGGCAACTTACTCACTGATCAGAGTATAGCCAAAACTACGTGTATGCCATTCCGATTCATTTGAAATATCGAGGGAATGTAATTAATTATAACTTTACACACTAAAGAAAGAGCTTTTCAAAAATCGTATTGTAAGAGTCAAAACAGTTTTGGGCATTGACAGGATGTATAACATTTTTTTTAATTCACTTGTTGGTAACCTAGAAACTATTTGATTTCGTTTAATATGTTGATTATGTTAATAATTACCGATCGAGGTATATGTAAATTAATACAAATATAAATAAATATTTTTTTTTTAACCTATAATCTTTGAAGTCGTCGAAATGGTAATTGCTCTTGTATAGATTAGTTCGATATCTCCTGGGCGAGTTTGTAATAAAGTTATTGAAACACTCGGTGTGCGATTATTTTTTGATAATAAACGTTCCCTGAACTTCGCAACCACGATCTTAAAAACGAAAACGCCCACTGGTCGCAGTGCATGTCGTATAATACACTATAATACGGGATAAATACGATCAGTTCAATAACATAATTATCAAACATTAAATCGTTGGCTATCGGACGGAGAGAAAAAAAAACGTCCATCACGATCGGTATAATATTATAATGTCGTTATGCTGTTGAGTTCAAACCTTTCGGCGCACGTATAGTAAACCTCATATAATATTATGCATAATACGTTCACGATATTATAATTTATTCTTTATCGTAAAGCCACGTGCCCGGCGCCCGGTACTTGCGCGGATACAACACGCGTACCGTTCGTGACGCGCACCACAACAACAATAATAGCGGCGGTACGCGACCGCGCACGATAACCGTGTAACGAACAATAACGATTATTTGCATATAAGTTTTGAAATGAATTCATTGATGCTTGTTGAAACTTCATCAGAATTTCGGGTTTTTCCACTTGCACCTCTATTTTCTTTGGGACTCGTAGCCGGTGTTAGACATTTAGAACATAAAATATTTAAACGTCTCGGGCTGAAGGTAGTTGCTCGGGAGAATATATTTAAGCCAACGGGTGTATTATCTCCTACTCTATTCGGAATATAATACTTTTATACAATTTTTGGTAAAAACCGTATGAATCAATATTGATTATTCTTAATCGTATTATTATTATTCAACAAAATTAAGTTGACTTATACGTTCAAATAATGTAGAATGGCAATCTCGTTTGGGTATGACATGAAATGAGATCCTGTACCAATAACACGGGCAATACAGCGTTATGGTTTGAACATGGCAATACTGCGTTTTGACTTGATAAAAAAATAGGTAATAATACGTTTTGAATTGAACAGCGGTTTTTAAATCTATTTTTTCCACGGGTATAATCGATATAAATCGAATTTTGGGCCAGATTTGAATTGTTCGTGTTTTTTTACACTAGAATCGATGTTTATCTCGATTTTCAAATTTTTGGAAATACGTATTTCGTACCACGTTTAGGATTACCGGCCTTCAATTATCATTACTATTGTTTTAATCCGTCGACGCGAAGTGGTACGCGCGCACTTAATTATTATAATACGATGTATATATATATATATATATATATATATATATATATGCATATGTATATATACATGTATTATATTACCATAAATATTGTGAAACGCGCTCCGACACGACGGCTGAAACACCCTAACGAAGTACAGGGGCAGACCCACGGTTAGAGAACTGTGGGTCAAGCTATTTTCAGGAGGCCACTTATTAGGGCTGAAACTGGATTACAAAATGTATACCTTGTAACAAAAAAAAAAAAACATAATACGTGTTTATAAGTTTATTCATATTTCTCGTTGAAAACATTCATATTTGTTTTATTGTATGAAGTCTTCCATGGCTTAGAGTGTTATACAATGTGTTGAGGGATATGGAGACTGGGACATTTGTCCTAGTCTGGTATTGATTCCGACCTATAATCGGTACATTTCAAAAATATAAAAAGGTTTTAAGAGGCCGATTTCGTCAACAAATATTAACTATGAGTCAACCAACCTCCTGAACCTCTCCCCCCTCCCTCTGACGAAGTGGTCCGATGGCATTTGAAAAATCGCGAAAAGAGTGACCGTCGTGTTACGGACACGTAAGCGTCTCTATAACGCGACGGTACAGACAATCGCTCATGAAGTACACACGTTGTAACGTAATCTCCTCGCGTCGATCTCGTCCGGTGATCCGAAACGGATACGATAATGCGCAGACGGCAACATAACTTTGCACTGCGCTCATTTTCTCAGGTTCGATTCCGGACGATACCAAAAAGTTTTTGATAGCGCACGCAGGCCCTTGGAAAATCAACCCTCGAGCTTTTCGCAATCTGGCGGAAAATCGTTTTACAATTAATTAACGGTAATGCGTCGTGCGCTTAAAACGTTATTCTGACGCGAACCGGACACGGAATCACGTACATCACCCTACGGTTTTCGTTCGCTAACGGGAAGATCGTAGAAACTCTGAAAATGGTCTTACGAATTCGTGCAGATTACGTGCTACAATATTATAATAACTATAATCAAACAAAATGACGACTGTTCGTGCGATTGTTCGCCGACCAGTTTTATCTCAATGACAAAATATTATGTAAATCGTACGCATTAATACGATTTTCAAATTTAAATTTAAGTCTGATAGAGATCAATCAAATTTGAGTAAGATGTTTCGCCCAAAGATTTCATTTCGAAAATATTACGATTTCTAACCTATAATACGTTTTTTCCATAACATTTTTCTAATCATTTGTACTAAATACTCAGCCATAGTACACGAAAATTCTACATCTGATACACTACGGATTAAAAAAAGTTCAACAGATTAGTTACGTAGTTAGTAGTCAATCGCCCATGATAACGGACGATACTATTGCTTATCGTCACGAACTACACATATTATTCATAGAAATTCTTTTAAATCAACGTCCGTCGAGTTTTGAAATGTTTGCGGTGGTTCGACGAAACGAATTTGGAACGTTAATACAGCAAGAGCTGTGTTCGCGTCGACATCGCTAGAAATACAATACTTTTATCATTTTTTTATTTCGATTTCCGTTCGTTTGAATTGACATTTTTATGTACGGACATTGGACATGATAATATCTAGCACGGCTGAAAAATCTGCTGAACGCAGTCTTACGTCCGGGACAGAACATATTCTCCCGGTTCTAGATCGGATCACGTCGTGTATAATGTACCCGCGTTCGTCATTTTATAAACATAACGTATGGATCCGTGTGATCCGACCGAAAACCCGTTTCCTTCGAAAAACGAATGCGCGATTCGACACGAGGAGTATCCGGTCAACACCGCGTAGAGACGGCAGTGCAATATAAAAATTCCGAAGAAAAAAAAAAAAGAATCACGAGACGATAGGCCACGTGTTCCGACGACTGGAAAGCATCCGCTCGTTCCGCATGTGGGTAAAATATATACAACATTAAATTGGCTCGTTTGAAGAAAATCACAACACCAAAACGTTGTAAGCGTTACGATACGTTTTCTACGTTTTTCCTACGCGCGGTTACCTATTTCATCAGTTTTCTTTTATCGAGTAAGTTACAGAAACGCGCTGTCGTATGCACGCGTTCAGAGATCAATGGATATACGCATAGATTTGAATTGGGAATCCGGCCTATGGACTTGTGCGTGTACAATTAACGATGGATCAAACGATACGATCGGAACGGCTTTTGAGAGAACAAGATTTGAGTCCAGGATTAATATCGTCCGGGGAAGATGGAAACGAGATAAGCAACGTCAAGTTTATCACATGCGTACGATTAAGAATCGGGGTACGTTTACGACTCACCGGTATCTCTTTGAAGATGTCTGCGGTCGTAATGTTGTTGTTTCGACTCCGCGATCACATCATGAGTTGACCGGAAATTTCGCCGGAATCGAAATCGTTTGCGTCGAATGCCAGCGCAGTACGACCGGCTAATACATGTCGTCGGGTCACGAGGGACGCTTGTTGAACATTAATACTTAAAATGATAGAACGCTCATGGTCCGAGTACATTTTTGCGGTGACGAAAAGTAGGTACGCGTATTGTACGGATGTATGTAGGTACCGTGGGATTTTTTTTTTCTTTTCTATTATTTATGATTTATGATATGTTGATGAACGACCGCGATTTGTTGGACGAGAAAAAAAGAACCGTCGTACCTACGCGATTAAGCGTACTTCTCGTGCGTGTGCACGTCTCCTCGTTCGCACGCATAATACCATATATGATATGCGTAGTTAACGCTCGAAAGTAAAATTTAAAAAATGTGTCCAGCGAAAAAGGAAACCAATAAATCTTCGGAGGAACACACGCGCAGTGTTATGTTGTAACACGACCCTTAAGGATTTTATGGACGCCGGGTTCATCATCTGAGACCTCAAACTGTTGGCATAATTTGCCGCACCAATATATCAATTTACTTCGCGCGGAGCACCGCAGTGTTCCTGTACGAGTTCCCAGAATTGTACCGACTGTAACCGTTTGTTGTGAACGTACCACGAACCGATGTTGCAAGTTTTCATCTGCAGGAGAATCTCGATTACGAAAATTATACCGCTTGTTTCCAAAATGTCATTCTTCAATGAACGTCTGGAAGGATGTCCGTATATAATATGCCACACATTGTATCGCACGAAAGATTAAGTACAATAATCGTTTTGGTTACGTGTTACGTCGAATGATTGAAATAATTAATTTTACACGTAATCGTTTTACCTACAGTTTGGTACTTTTTTTTAATTTTTTTTATAGATCTATTTTCTCTTCTTCGTCGCGTACTAAATGGTCTCCAAGACGAGTACCTCGACGTGTTTAGGATTTTTCCAGGAAAAATGTCTAATTGCTAAGAAAAAAAAATTATTGATTTTTGCATAATTTTAAGAATTTCAAACATTCATATGTACGAACTAAACTTTTTATAAGATTTAATTCATAACAATCGTAAACGATATGGATAATATAATATTATATAATATTGATTAAATATGTTCCGTACGAACTGGGGCACGTAATAAGTTTTTGTGATAAGTTACGAGGACGATTGAAAGCTAGAAAAGAACACGGCTCACCAAGTCAATGGTCGGGTCATTATTCTTCGTGCGCCGTTTGTTATGGCAATCGCCCGAACGCTGCCACGGACAACGAATCCATTACACTATAAAAGTATGTTTGGTGTTTAATATATGCATAAAATAGGCTTATAACGACAAGACGATAGGAAAATATTTTCCTACAGAATCGGCGACGGATCGATCGTGATTATCGACACACACACACACACCGGTATTGATAAAACGATTTTGGGCTGTACGTATATATTACCAGGACTTGGGACTTAAAGGACATAAAATCATTAAAATAAATGCTTAAAAATATCATTATAAGCACTCAAATTAACATTTAAAAAATAAAAATTTAAACAAAAATATTTAATAAAAAAAAAAAAAGTAAACCGTAATAGGAAAAAATAGCAAAAATTTCGAAATTTTCTTTTTACATGAACTTGATAAAGTAGAAAACATATTTTTAAACAGTGCTGAATATATCATTAAAGATTACAAAAAAATAATAAAACAAATATATGTAGTCTATATTATAATTTTTTAATTAAAAAAATCAATAAATCTTTATGTCATAAAAAAAAAGTCTAACTTTGACTTTCGAGATAATTTGCCTTGTTTTTTTTATGAACTATCCAAGGGATTTTCTGAAAAATAAAATGTAAACAATATTTATAAATATTTGAAAAAAATCTGAGTTTGGTCAATGGCCTACGTCATCGTTTATAATCAAGCCTATGTGCAAAAAAATGTGCAAAAACAATCAGAAAAACACGAAAAAAGCATTTTGTTAAAAAGGGAAAAAAAGCACTTTAAAATTTCTTAATTGAACGTGTTATAACATGACATACACTTCAATAACTCTCCGTTGTATTTTATGTCAAGTCATAAAAATAAGCAAGGCCCGTCTCTAAGTCCCGAGCCCTGATTGTTACATGTTTACGTCAAGAAAAAGCGCGTTGTTGTTTCGCTCCGGTCGCCGCGATCGAAAGTACCGGGTCGCGGTATACGTACGCAGTACGCGTTGCTCGAGGCGGTTCGTTCGGCGGGTTCGAAAAGTCGAAAAACTCTGAACACGAGTAACCCCATTACACGGTTCGCGAGCAACGATTATTGTTGGTACGTATTATATTATCGCGAACAATGGACGCGCGTTTCGGACGCCTATTGTTACCACGAACGTAATATATTTTATCGAGGACAAGGATTTTTATTCGTCTCTCGGTAATGTTGTGTGTACGTACACGTCTTATTATTAAGTGCGTTCACTACGGCCCGGCACTCCCACGCGTACCTCGTTGCGGATACGCGACAACTTAACATGCAAATAACACCGAACGTTGCTCGCACACGTGTTCAACCCCCTCGTCGGTGGACCGATACCAATACCGCTGTACATACGATGATCATCCAACATCACTTTTGCAAACCAGTGCAACCACAAGGCCTCTATTGTCCGGTTACAACTTAAAAACCCAATACTTTTATTAAAAATAAAAGTTGAATTTACATGAAGCTTTATTAAATCATACAAACTCCATAAATAATATTACATTAACTACTTAAATTGTATATTTAAGTACATAATATCAAAAGAATTTAAATTGGTATTATGTTTAATGACATTTCTTACAATTTTAATGTACTATACTGGTTGAAGGAATAGAGTTTAGAATATATATATATATACTTTTTCAAATTCAAAATTGACATTCATTAATTTTTTAATAAAAAGGAAAATTAACAAAGTCCAATATGCTCAGTAAAATTCATAACTAACTCAATAAGTATGATTGCATATTAATTACTAGAAAAAAATTTTCAAGAAGAGGATTTGATCATTAGTCTACGATAGGACATAATTTTAATATTTTTTTGAGACGTGAAAATTTCTATAGTTCCACCTCTGCTAGCATTACACAATCAATAAATTACTGTCAATATCTAAGAATCATGTTGATCGTGTAAAATCCGTTCTGGTCCTTTAGATAACGGACCGTGCAGAGCATTAGAGGACACTGGTACTACGTATCAGCCTTTTAATCGATTTGAATAATAAAATGAAAATAAAACATTAAAAAAAATGTTATGGCTGAAATGCTATCGACGGAGAAGAGTCGTAGTATGCAAACGGTTGCTATTACAAAAAGTACTAAAGATAAGTAATAAGGAGCGAGAATTTTAGTTTCCCGTAAACCATCGACTTGACTATTCCAGTTGTTTCAAACTTACGGCGATACAGTATAACACATAAACATACCTCTCTGTGTACCGTTGTTTACGATCGGCTCGTACAACCTTTCCGGCTGATACTTCAGGAAGCACGAGAGCTACTAAAGTACACTATTGCTATACGTTCATAGCTAGTATACTAGAACACGATACGTCATGAATTCACTACCGTACGCATCGGTATGGGACCTGGGCCTGCCGGCAACACCAGCGGACATGAGTCCTGAGAACATGGACTATGGCCTCAGCGACATGGTCAGGGCCGGTTACTTGGCAAAACTCCGCGAGACGCTAATGTCCAACATAAGAGAAAATACTGCGAGTGACCGTGGTTCGGCTGAAGACGGAACGGTCGAAATGTTCGTTGAAAAGTGTTTGGGTGATATGGAAAAGGACGCAATAAGGAAATGCATGGTTGCGGAGATCTATTGTGAAGTGATGCGTAAAACGGTACGTGAACATCTGCTCTGTGATTCCCGAAATGCACTCCTCGGTCGCACTTGAAAAAAGGAAAAGAAACCTCGCACTACTTTAAACTCTTGCTGACCCCACGCGGATGCACTAAAACGCAGGGGCGTATTTAGACTTACTTCTAGGGGGGGGGGGGGCTCAATTTTTATTTTAATTCAAGATCAAAATTTACAAGTAAAATTTTTGGTAATATTTAAATTGGGTGAATTCTAAATATTTGTGATTTTTTTTTTTTTTTTTATCAAATGTCGGATCCACATAGAACCGATTTTGTGCAGTTCTTTTTTAACACCTGTCTGTGTTTTGAAAGTTACGCTTGTATTTTATTTGATTTTTACTAAGTATGAACCCGACAAAAAGCCCAATTCAGTATTCACAGCCACGTATAATTTAAAATCATTATAAAATGATGCACATCAAAAAAAATGTACAATGTGTATCTCACATAAAATCAATTCCTTAAATACGGATTCATGGGGAGGGGCAATAAAATACGCCCATGCTCAAACGTTGAATACGACAATATTACGAAAATGATTCACTATCGTAATGCTTTCTTATGGGTAAATAGATAGATGAGGTAAACAGCTGCACGGGCACGTCAACGATCCACGACCGGCTGATGACGACCATCATAGCGCAATCGGACTGTAAAAATCGTGAAACCTCATCGACGATGGAGGTCGCTGTTGTCAATGTCGAGGAGAGACAACCGAACTCCTGTGACGACGCGTATCTACTTCAGTTCCCAACGCAAGCACAAGTCTTCGGTAACTAGATTATGGGCATTATTTCAAATAAGACCTAACACCTATTACAGGCAACTCACGATCGTTAACGATTATTTCCCGACCTCGTGGAAAACGAAAATGTCTTTGCGCCAAAGCGTACATTATTATGTTTCCTTAAAATAAACGTTTTATTTACGCTTGCAGATCAACAGGATGAGCAAAGCATTATGGCACTAGCCATGGAAAATTATAAGTGCACATCAATGTTTCCAGGATCAACAACGGAAGACTTTGTGGACCCGAGTACCGTGCGACCCGAGATGATTAACATCGTTAAAAATGATAAAAATCTCAGTGCTATGGTGGCTACGACGCACGAGTTCCGAAGGAACATGAAAAGACTACCCCAAGCCATGCGAGCTCGGATAAACCAGAAGCTGATTAATATGCTTGGTAACTGCCCTAATCCCGGGTATCAACCAATATTCCTGTCCCTGGAAGAGGAACGGATCATCTCCTATGAAAGGATCATGCTGTTGGTCTCAGACCGCATGAGACCATATTTTGAGCACGGGCAAATCACCAAATCTTCTGAATTTGAGATTCTCGTCCAACTTATATCGAGGACCTTGATGAATAGCGCCAGCGATCCGAGTACGATACTTCATTATTTTATTGTAACGCGCCAAAAGCGATTTGATATTTTTCAGTATGTTCAAAAACATTTATAATTATCGTCGTCGGTACACTGTTGAAAAATTTGTCATCATCTTTATATCGACTGCTCGATTTTATTTTATTTTATTATTTCTCTTACGGTTTATAGCCTAACAACCAGTGCAAGTCTCAATCTATTAAACACGACTGCATTTGATATGTTCTTACACGAAATATAGCAGGTTACATATGTAAGTGCTATATCTCGTGCAGGAAATCGCATTCACTAAAAATGACATCTACTTCTTAAGTTTTCCGGCATTCCGTGTAAAATAGTAAAATGTCGAGCTGTCTCTGTTAAACCAGTTCACATACTGTTCATATGCCGTTGCCGGTCGTTTTAATCCTGCTCCTCTACGCGTTTTTCTACAAACGATTTTTATCTCAATAATTATTTATAAACATACAATGTTCACTTACGTATTACAACATTTTGTTATATGTAAATCGCTATTTTTTTGATTTTGCAGCTGAAAGCACGATAAACCAAATCATAGACGGTTTTTTCACCGGTCACCTGTACAAAACCGTCGATCACTTCATAGCCACCAACCGTTATTTTTTCCAATCGGATCGGCCGTTATAACGGCTCAAACAAAATTAAATCTCGATAATATACACCGAAATTAGATTAGTATACACGTAAGTTTCGTTTCTGCAGAGTATTGGAATTGCACCAGTAAGAAAATCCGTTAAATACCTCTTTAACCTAAGAATAAGATTCCTGCTTCTCCGTCTGACCCTTAAATACGATCTTACCTATAATAATACAATTTTAATTTATTAATATATTCTACGTTCCATATACAGGTTTTGATATAAACGTTTTCGTTACAGATACCGTTTTTGTTTTTATGACATGCAGCAATGACTTTCATTGTATTATTGCTTTGTACGTCAACTAGGATGTGAGATGCACAAGATTTTGCCGGTTGGCTTGTCTGTGACAGCACATTAATAAGGCCCGTTGGCCTAAATTAAGACGACGATTATTTATTGTTCCTATTGTATATATGTATTTATATATTTTGTTAAATTAATGTATTGTATAATAAAACCACGTATTTTGCGTCAAAAAGATTTTTATTATATTATATTGCGTCTGGTTCGCACTGTTGCGGTTTCTTGCATTGCATCGACTAAAGTTTAATATATATGAGTAGTATATAAGTAGTTTTCATAATAGTTTATAAATGTTGTTCAAGCCGAAGTCGAAAACGCCACGCGGCGATGCACGCTCTATCCCGATCGTCGCGAATCCGTTGTCCAGATCCGGAGACGTCGGTCCGCGCCCGCTTGCAGAGCGTGTAATGTGCGTACTGAGCGCGTGATGAACACATTTCTTTTCATTTTTTTTTTATTTTTGTTGTCCGTCAAGCCTTTCACGTAAGATACACACGTGTGTGTGTATCGACACCCGAACTCTTGTGTTTGCGGCCCCGCGGGTGGCAAGACGAAATTCTTGAAAAAAAAAAAAAAATACCAGGCTACCACTCCGGTACGCACCACAATACACATATTTATACGCAGTATACCTGTATTTGTACTGCCGTTGCCCCGGACACCTGTACGCGCGCATAACGCCTTAACTCCTATTCATCCGATGGGGTTTCTCTTTTTTCGCCCCTCGATCCACGTTCCTGCGCGCCATATACCACCCTGACTCTTGAACGCATCGTACTATGTGTGTATTCATCGCGCACACATGCATCACGGGTTCCGTGCATTGTCATCGCGCGTTTCTTCTCCATCGTTATTGTTATTATTATTTCGAAATTGGGTACATAATAATATTTTTACCGTCGTGTCGTGTTTATACCGTTTAGGTGCACACAACACACAAATCACGGTACACGTTATATCGGTACCTAAACACATGACCCTATCGCCTGCTGTTGTTCGTTCGGCGGTTCAAACGAGGCTTATCCCTCCTCCTCCCGCCCCAGGAACGTCGATTTGAGTGCAGGGACAGCGCTAATAGACACATATGTATCATACGCTTTGTGTACGCGTACATACGCGAGCCGTTGAAGGGGAACCCTCACGGTGTTTTAACATCGCCAAAGATAATCACGTAATCGTCGAGATTTAATACCAAATAAATACGCCATTGACTTTCGTGCAGCGCTGCCGATGGCGTTGCTGTCGAGTCTGATCGATCGGACCGTTTATCGTTACGCATATTTTCTACATACGCGTGTATCACGCGCGCACCGTTATTGTGTATGTTTTTTCAATCCGTTTCTCGGCGAGGAAACGCTAAACAAATGTTGGATGCGATTTGATTCGTTCCGATTTCGTCCGGTTGAGCGGTGTGCCGACTATATCGGACGCGTCGGTGCACAAACGTGTACCGTCGTCGTTGAGCTTGTCGTCAGCGCTACGAAAATTGTTCGCACCCGATACTCGCGCGTACGATATATCGCGTGCGACTCCAGTGGCTTAGCCAGGATTTTTAAATGGGGGGGGGCCTAACCACTTTTTTGGATAAGTAAGGTAAGAGAGGATATGAGAATTCAGCCTTAACCCCCCCTCACCATCTACCACCAAGTTTCTAAACGTAATTTAAGCATTTTAGTATAGTTTTAAAAATATTTATTAATATATAATTTATAATAATAATAATAATAATTTTGGTTTCAGTGTTCAGTCACTTGCTCCACTCTGACAGCTGCATCCTCTTAGGCGAATTTCTGGCAAATTCAGTTATTATTTCACTATCATCGAATTGCTCTTTTTTATTTATATTAGCCATAGCTAACCCATTTAGTCTGTTTTCCGACATGGTGCTTCTTAAAAAAAATTTTAAGCGATTAAGTGCTGAAAACGTTCTTTCCGGAGTGAAAGAGGTAACTGGTAACGTGGCGAATAATTGTAAAAGTATTTTAATGTTAGGCCGAAGATTGGTGTAATGAGAGATTGAATCAAGAGCAGAATTCGGTTTTGGAATAGTATTTTGACTCCATTGTTGCCTCCATATGAACAGGTTAGTTCTGATTGTAGATGAGGTATCATCATGGAGATCTTGGACACATATTTTAGCAGTTTTTATAATATTTTTATCGTCATGCATATTTAAATTGGCCGGAATAAGTCCTTCAAGTGGCATAACATCAATAAGCCTTTGATTAAAATGAGCATCCATTGATTCTATTAAATAGTCAAAATACATTATACATATAAACACGGCCCATGGGGGGGGGGCTATAGCCCCCTTAGCCCCCCCTTGGCTACGCCACTGTGCGACTCGAGTCGTTTTCACGTTGACCTCGTGTTGCGTTGTACACAAGGTATAGGTGTACACGGTTCTCGCCGTCAACAGTCCGTCAACGCGTGCCCGTCCCGATAACTCAGACGGCAGAATATGTGTGCCGCTGACTCTGCGCGCTCGATGATCCTGAACGCAATTGAACGCAATTGAACGCGTTCGGTCGATCGCGCAACCGAAATCCGAGCGATACGGAAATTTGCAGGTGACGCCGCGCAGCGATGGCCAGCATCTACCGTCCGCGGCGTGTATAACGGCGTGACGCTCAGCAGTAAAAGACGACGGAAAGCGCGTTTAGAGTTTGTTAGAAAAGCCTATATTGAGTTTGGGTATGAACAGGGGCGGATAAGCATAATCCGACCGGCCCGGGAAAGATAGAATACAGCGATTATATCCAAGTTCCAACTAAACAATTAGCTCGACTTTGAGAGAACCGACCCGGCCAATTACCACCTTTTTCTGTATTCGACGTTCTTAAATAATATTTAAAATTATAATATGTATTATACTATCCAATTTTACACATGTTTTGTTCTCTTTTAACAACTCTACGATTTTTATCTCTTTTATTTTCTGCACCTCCTTTTCTTTTTAATTCGTTTTGAAGGTTACCTGGTTATACAACATTTTAGCAATATTATACTATTTACATGGTTCGTGTATAATTATTGTGGAAAAACATGATGTATCAGTAATTAACTTTGCCATGGGATTTTATTAATGAGTAATATGATCATTTAAATCTGAACAATCAGTTATCATTATAGCACGGAATTATATGCATTCAAAATAAATCAAATATGCGCTAAAAGATCTTTAACATGTACAAGTATATGCATTAATATGTTAAAATATGTATTAAAGAAAAAAAAATTTGCACTCGAAATTTTGAATAGAATTTAATTTTTAATTTTTGATCATTCAATTAAAATAGTACATAAGAAAAATTACATTTACAATTATGTAACAAATTATTTTCTTCTTTATTTTAAAGGAATTTACTATGATATTTATAGATTTAAGTATATATTATTAGTATTATATTTATTTACTTTTATTTGTATATATTTACATGTGTAATAGTATTAATAGTAATATTTTTCATCGGCCCATTTTCGTCAATATAAGCAGCGGCCCACCGGGAAAACCCCAGTGTTCCGGTGGCCCTATCCGCCCCTGGGTATGAAGGAGAAACAGCCGGCCAAACTCAGTACTAGTAAAGATCCGGGAAAGTTGAACTGAAGGTAACGGTTGAATAAGGTGTCCACGAGAGTGTCGGGGTGACGAGGTAGTTCTCTGAGAGAGTGACTAAGAAAGTAAGGAGAAACGGTGAGTGAGCTACCGATGCGAGAACAGGAAGGTATAAGAGTAAGTCCAAGAAGTTTTGGTAGATAACGTTTTAGAACGTAAGAAAACGATCGTATTACGATTAAGTTGAGCACGCTGATAAAAAAAAATCGTGTGACTACGAGAAACGTTTGCGTGTACGTACGACGCTGGTTTACGGCACTGAAAGCGTGCGCCGTTTTCGCACGTCCCTGTTCACCCGCTATTCGGGTCAGCCTATGCCGTGGAGAGACAATGCGCAGGTACCAAAGGGATCGCGCGCGTCCGACAAAACGTTCGAGAGCCTGAAAAGTTTTCCAAGACTCCGAACCGGGGGCCCAGTGAAATGCGAACCGTCGCACGCCGCTTCCGCGGGACTTTGGGCTGCACAATCACAGTTACGAGCGCGCTTCACGTGCGCACCGCTCCCAGTCCAAATGACGCGGCCACATGGGCTCGCGTCATTCTCGTCGCGGCCGAGTGTTTCCGCGCGACCATCACGACAGTCTCGCCCGCGTATATTAATACATACGGAACCGAGAAAATGAAAATAGCTCAGAAAACACGTGTGCGTGCGTGCACGCGTTTCAAAAAGCTATACCCATCGTACGCGCGCGTACACATATGTAGACGAGGTGCGCGCCAGCGGTACCGACGCCTGCCCCGGATGAAAGTCTGCCAAATTTACACTCGCGGATGCACCTGGAGAACCGGAGTACTTGTACTGCAACTGCTCTAGTGTGTACCACGTGGTGACCCGTAATACCTCGTGTGCGCGTTTAAAAAAAAAAAAAAATTCAAAGAACCCCGTGCTCTAAACATAGTCCACCCCTAAGTACGCGTATAAAAATATATACCGTACAAAACAGTGCGGTTTTTTCCCGGCCCCTAAAACGACGCCGCTCGGCCCGTACCTCGACGACGAGTCGCAGTCGCGCGGAGCGTTTTAAAATTAGCCGACGAGTCGCACGTGTACGTCCGTGGACAGAAAACACACTCGCGCGGCCGACGTCCGTTTAATTATACGGATAAAAATTCTAATCGTTCGCTCGCGCGCGCGCACATGTATTTTTATCGAGTACACCGAACGTGGCTGAAACGTACCGGGGGACATGTGTGCGGAGATAGGATATGGGATATAGGATATAGAGGATATATCCGTCTGCTCCTACTCCGGCCGCCGATGCCAACGAGCATTTTTTTTTTTTGTTATCCATAACGCGTTATTAACGATTTGCATTTGTTCGTTATACGTGTTCGTACTCGACACGTTCGCCGTTTTCCACGTACGAACACGTACGGTTCTGGATACCTGCATCGCTGACCCGTGTTGCCGAGCACAATCCAATTCAACAATCCGCGGATGGCCTCGATTCACGTGGAAAACCGTTTTTTATGTTACCATAAGATCCTTAAAAGTTTCAAAACGATTCTTATCGATATGATAATGAGTATCTTCAAATTCTGTTCGTTACAAATACACCTAGTCGTATACGTTTTAAACATCATGCGTGTAAAACGAAAACAAACAGTAGCGATCGTCCGTATCGCAAAGTGCAGCTTCACCTATATTGAAATACCGTAATGGGTAGGTGCCTAACTAATACGTTAAAGTATCCGTGTACAATTATAATAATTTTTAACGATATTCGACAACTGTTTTTGCTTTACGTTCATCGTTATGGCAGAAAACAAATGTGTTCAAATAAAATAGTTTACCGATGTCCGTGTGCTCGAAGGAAAAACGTGACTGCAGCAGTCTCAAAGACTCAGGCGAAAAACAAATTACGTTGCTACACAAAGATCAGTTAAACTTAGTGCAGTACGTAATTGTTAAGGCTCGTGCGCCGTTTAAAAGAAGGCTCCTCGCGTCGTGCACCGATACGTAATTCGTTTTTGATCATCGGGCCGATCGCAAACCTTCCCTGTTCCTTTGCTGGACGCATGAACTGCTATTTGTCATACGTTTTGTCGTTGCATAACTTTTGAACGCTCGAGCGATGGTTGTGCGTTAAGTATTGCCCCGATGAGAATCCCTGCGGCACAGGAGTATAATTTTCTCATCCGTCGTGCCCGTACAGTCATTCCGCTCGTGTCCTACGCGATCATCGTAACGGCGACGTTGATGTTAAATTCAGTGGCGGATTTAAAGTTTCAAATGAAATCGACAAATCCAAAAGAGGGGCCTCGCAATAGAAGTATCACTAACATTCTTAACCCCATTTTACAAATCTGCTCGCTACACTCGCGTTTTCGCGATATGAAAATGGAAAATAGTACATTAGAAAGAAGGTGGTGATGCAGCGAAACTGATAAAAAATCATTGTTCTCGTATAGCGTTCATACTCGGAAATTATATTGAGTTCTATAAACAATGTTAATAGTATTTCTAACTATATCTATTTTCGATCTTTTCTACTTTTGTAAAATTTTCTATTTTTGAAGTATTCGGAGTATTCCCGAGTATTTCCTGTATATTTTAATTATTTTGTTATAAATAAAAATGGTAATTGTAAACAATATTACAGTTTGTATTATATTTCGTTTTTTTTTGTGATAACATTTAAAAAAAATTAACTACAATTTTTTTGGACCTAAGTAAACAATTTAAGAAGGTGCTCCGTCGGCATTCGCCGACTAAACGACCGTTAAATCCGCCACTGGTTAAATTTTATACAAACGAAAATCGTTTTCGTACGACGAACACGCGCATTTGAACGTACGCCAGTATACTTTATACACGGTCTTACGGATTGAGCGCACGATTGAGTCGCAGATTAAACGAACGAAACCAGATTGTTTGCACTCCGGTTTGGAAATCGTACAGATTGCAGATTATAGCCGCGACCAAAAGTGGTGTTTCTAGCCATGACGATTTAATTTATTGCGTGCATATTTTACAGTGCCTTGCACGCGTTCAACATATAATTGCAGCACGCTTATGAATTGCTGTGCGAAGTTTGAATTATTTTTCCGCAAACGGTTAAATTAAATCCGAACACAATAAATATTATGAATGTAATATACGGGTTCGTAAAATAGTAACGGAGGAAAAAAAAAACAATTTTTGAAACGCCATATTACTAATTTATAGGCACTCAATTACACAGAGGTAATTTTTTCCCCCCCGCATCCGCTGCAATCTGGTTTCGTTTAACTCGCGTACCTGGATCACCGTGGTACGTGTAATAATATACCTACCGCATTAAGTCGTGGTTTTTATGTATTAGCAAAATTAAGGAACTCGAGTGGATCGACCTCACCGTTATAACTCGAATTGTGTCTCTGCAGAGGTATGATTTATATCAGTGATTCCCAACGTGGGCGGTACCGCCCCTTTGTGAATTTTTTTTTAGTTTTGAGTAGGGAGTTTTAATTAAGGGGACATTATGGAGGGGGATTCAACAGTGGCTTGCGTTTTTATTATTTATAACTTATTGCAATTAAATATTTAGGTAACTCCGTACAATCAAAAATATAATGTACCAAAAGCAGTGTATAGAATTATATAGGTATACATACTACAATATCATTAAATAACAGCCAAATGGTATCAATAATCAAGAAAATCGGTTGTAAATATCTGAAAAAGGAGATTTAAGACCGATGTCCATAAAGCCAAATATAATTTTATTAGCAGAAAATCATCAATATCAAGGTAGTCACCAGTCAAAAGTGATTTTTTTGTAATTATTTAACAGTCAGTTTTATATTATATTTATATAATTATTATTTTTAGTAGATTTAAGAATTTAGTATGAAAAAATAAAAATTGTTTATAGTGTTTAATCTTTTAGTTTTATTAAATTGCTGGTTATAAAAATGAAACAAATTTTTTTTAATTTTTCCGAAGGGGGAGGGTGGTATGAGATTTTTGAAAATCTAAAAGGGACATTGAATAAAAAAAGGTTGGAAATCACTGATTTATGTCATGCGGGCAAGTATGGTCAACTGCATTTTGAGAGTATACTCGCACCGAATGTGATCTTAATTGATCGTAGTATTATTTATTTTTCTCCGGACTTAACATCCCTATCTTTTGCATGACGCGCGTATGGACTTATGGTAAAAATTAGATCCATAAAATATTCAAATCGCAGGTTCTGCAGTAACGGTGCTCATACGGTCGTGATTTTTATGTGTGTGTGTGTGTATCAACCGCAAGCGATCATCTTCCATTTGCATATATTAAAGTATTGCTTGTCATGAGAGCTATACTTGTTATAAAAATATTGCGCGTAAAACGAGTCGATATGGGAGCACAGAGTTGAAACGTTAAAAGACATTATATTCGATTTAAACAGAAAGTTCAGAATCTCTGTATAACTATATACGCAAATATAAACGTTAATGTTGCTGGAAACGAGTACATGACAATAAAAATAATAATATCTGTTTACGCCTGTTTAATATTATTTATCAATTGGACTCATTTCGCCCATAAAATAATTGTACACATTTTGAAATTTACCTGACCAAAGTGCGGGTTAATTGTAGACATAATATTGTATGCTCAGCTGTATTGAGTGGTGACTCGTGATTATTATAACATGAGTGCATTGACGTTAAGACTGGCACGTAATTCATATGGGCCATCTCGCTCTCCCTCCCAAAAACCGTATTACAGTAAACACGAATTAAGATATCCGATATATATATCAAATTATTGTGCATTTTTTAAGCCCCACATCGTTTTGAAGAAGATTAAAAAATAAAATATTAAAAAACAAAATAAACGTGTCTGCGTTTGAGATCATCCGAATCGATGTGGACGACCACTCACTTGTAACTCTGAACTTAAACGTTCATTTCGCTTGCACGTTTGCACGAATTTCCAAAGAGTTTATCAATACTTTTATATATTTATGTGGTAATCGTACAGAGTTTCGTGAAATATATCAATGGAAATATTCTGTACCGCGTTCAAAGTGTACTGGTGCATAATATTAAACACATCAAGTTCGCTAATATTTTTGTTTCGAAACAGCGGAGAAGTCACCATTTTATGATAATTACAAACGACGTCTAATACATTTAAATCGGTGATACCCTATTGAGCACGGTAAAAAAAAAATATTATGTACAACGTTGTCAGATTGAAAACTAACTATTAGGCTGGTGACACACTAATTAAATCAATGACAACATTAGTTTGTTTAATGATAAGATAACCGTACAGGGAAAACGACCGTAATTTCCGCACAGAAAAACTGAGTACATGATACGATAATACTACGCTGACAAACCAAAAAAATTATGATTTCACCAAATAGTAATAAAAATATATACGTATACAGTGGAAACCGCTTATTAGGAACACGGATAATTGATAAAATCGCGTTTTTGAAACAAAATGTATAGAGACGAATCGGCCATGTATTCCAACATTATAAATCAATCAGATTATTGAAATAACACAACGGTTATTTGAAGTAATTAGGGCCGTCGACAAATATTTAGCGATAACCAATACACTGCAATAACACTATACTTTATTTTATGTCGTCACTATCGAAACCAGCCGAACTCTCGGAATAAGTGTACGAAGATTGGATCGATATGGACTCACACCTCGGTGCTGCTGTTCCAATAGAAGAAGAGATCTGTAATGCGGTTTTGAATCCTCGAACAATGATGACGAAGGAAAAGACAGCAAGGTATCCTTATGAAATAAAGAAATTTTAGAAGCTCTAAGTGTCCTCATGAGAGTAGTCCTGCGCTGTGCGGATGAAAATGTCTTTTGTCAACATTATTCTCACGACACCATGATCATCAAGTTACTCGACGCAAAATAACAGTCAACGATAAAAACAAATATTACTTAGCATATACATTTTTATTTTCACGGTAGATACGTTTTTTTGAATTATACATTTTTATTAATACAAATAAAACCAATCGCATATTAGAAACAATCGGTTAATTGACACATTTAACCTATGTCCAAAAGTGTTCCCAATAAGCGACTTTGACTGTACATATGTAAATATGTGCATGTGTGTGTGTGTGTGTGTGTGTGTGTGTACGTATATATAATATGAATTCAATACGAGTAGTAGGGAGAATAAATCTCCAGGAAAATTAGAAAAATATTAGACTATACAATTTCATAAGACCTTTCCAGTTATAAATTCTTCTGTATTTTGCATGATAATACGAAAAATCTGGTTTCACGTAAAATCCCGATTGCCCTGTATTCAAGTGATAACTTTATCCCACGTAGTATTTTATGGGAACGATTTTTATATTCTAAATATTGAAATACCTTGTATCAAAACGCTAACTGTACGACAGTATATTACACCATTTTACATAATACGCAGACTTCGTCAAACCTGACGGGACAGATATGTATTACTGTCACAATGCCTCACTAGTCTCGCCAATGAATCGCGTGTAAAACACGTCTTGTAATCGGGCGCAGACGATTTTTTTAATACATTTTATTACGATGACACCATAAAGGTAGGTCAAAATGACGAGCGTTTGGTTCAATTTCAGTTTTGTTTCGATAGTTACACATAATGCGTAGGTACCTGCATTTTAATATGCGAACCTATACAACATCAATGCATACCTATCGATATTGTATAGAACACAGTGTTTTACTGTACGCGCAAGTGTTTTACTGAACGCAAATAATATATACGATAGAAACGTTATTTCGAAAGGACGAATATAATTATTAAACCGTTCGTCATCGTTCTACATGGTATTTATGATTAGTGATTGCGTGGTTTTAGCGATAGGTATAAGAGTGCGGTGATTAATGATAAAAAAAAAAAAAAAAAAAAACAAAAACTCAACGTTAATTGTACGCAATAAATTACAAATACGTGCGCGTGTGAGATTTTTTTTCAATATTTCCATCTTACGTATCGCCAAGCAACAATAGTTCAACATGCGTTACGCGCCGCAGTTAAAAACACGATACGACGCTAACACTTTTTATGTAAATTACCGACGCGGGAATACGATAATTTTCGGTCGCCTTTCTTATGTAACGCACGCGCTGTAGCGTGTCACGCGGAGACGACCAGGGCCTTGTTTAGGGGGGGGAGGGTCAAAGGGGGTGATTGTCCTTGGGCGCCGTGGTTCTGTAAAAGTAAAGGGACGCCCTTATCTGCACTCAATGTGTTATCGGTGGCCCCGAAGAAAATGTTTTGGCACGGGCCGGACTGTCCGAGTTGCGGTCCGAAAAAAAGGATCGTGTTGCACACCGCGTTTCGTCAATTGACGCGATCCCAGAGAGCAGTGGAAGTAATCGGCTGAAAGACCTGTACGCGCACGAGGAGAACCCGAGACCAGTCGACCCGTTACCGTGTAACGTCCGCGTAATCGTTCCAGCCCTACGGTGTGCGATATGCGCACCAGTGGTGGATCTACGGGGATGGATATGGAGGATAGATCCCCCCCCCTCGTGGGCCGAGAGTTAAAAAAATTTTTTTTGCAACCAATTCAATTTTTGCATGCACAATTTAAATAAAAACTATTTTTTTATTATTTCGTAACCAAGAAGGATACACTAGTATACATTAGTATCTAACTTAATATCAGATTACGGATATACACCTCGTACTTATTCATGACCCTGGATACAGCCATAGAGTAATGGCACAATCATCAATAAAATAAAATTTTATTTTGTAAATTTAGTAGAATAAAGCTTATAATACCTATACACATTATGTACGAAAATATTTTATATCCCCCCCCCCATGATAAAATCCTAGATACGCCACTGATACGCACGGATCGAACCTGCGCAACAGCGGCGCTACGACACTCGTGTTATGAATGTCCAGCGAAAACACTCGAAGAAACCGTTCCGTCGCGGATCTCGTCGGTTTCTCTACTTCAGTTTTTTTTTTTTTTTTGCGACCGTTGGGAAACGTTATGACAGGCAGCGGATATATACGCCGAACGCGACACGGTCCGTAGATGAAAGTGATGAACGACGTCCCAGGAGGAGGGGCGAAAAAAATCGTTTCGACCGTCGTACGGCAGAAGGAAAAAGTGTGAATTCGAACACGACCTCGGGTGATCAAACGATCTCGACCACCGACTCCGGAGTTAAAATTACACGAACGGACGTGTGAATCTTCGGCTCTAGGTCCACTGTTTTAACTTGCGATCTTCAGTCCGTTCACACCGTATCGTTTTCGCTCCTTAAGAACAGTGTTCGGACGTTCACAAACGTTCGATTGGTTTCGCTGTCCGGACTAGTATTGCACCGGAATCGGGCCCGTGTTAAACGAATCGATAAATAAACGTGACAGCCAACGACGGTGCGAGCGAAACGCGAACAACGAAGGCGTCGCTGCCACCGCCGTAAGCGTTCGTTCGCGATTGCAATACAACAATGATTGCCAACCCGCGGTCCGTTTTCAGATTTGTCAAATATTTTTATTTATTTTTGTCCCAATAAAATATTCTGGAATGCCCGCACAACACGGAATCCATATTATTAACAACGTAATCGCAAAAAACTGTTTGGATCCATCAAAAAATTCATTGTTTCCAAGTATTGTCGGTGAACGAGTAGTCATAAAAACAGTGAATTACATTCGATCGCATGCGATTTTGCACCGACAGTTCAAAGAGTTCTTGAATGAATTGTATTCCGGTACGATGATAAAAACAATAATTATTAATTTTGTTGATTTCAAATAAGTAATGCACCAAAACTTGTTTTATAATAATAATTAATCCTGTTTAAAATGTTGACTACAAATTTTTTTTTTTTTTGTATTGGGACGAAATACTTATACCATTTTATATGTGGCCCACGAGATCGTAATGTATTTCCAAAGTGGCCCGCAAGATTATTTGGGTTGGCCACCCCTGCAACACAAACATCAAGAGTCGCAATGTCGGACGCCGCCCTGCGCGTAGCCCTTTCGATGATCGATGACGGTCTCAACTGACGATTTCGGGTTCGGTGCGCACCGCCCCGTGGTCGATATCACATTGCTGACATTGCGCCCGTCACGTATGCATATTGTAACGACAACGAAACTGGTCACCGTTGGAAACATTTTTTTTTTACTAATTTTTAATTTTTTTTTTCTTTCTTTTCAATTCTGTTTTGGTCCGCTGCCTCGCGTACAATGCGCACGTACAACGTACAAGTGCGTCGCGATTTTTTCTTCTTCTCCTTTTCAGGTCATTCGAGAACGCATTGTACACCGCGCCGCCGCGGCCGAGTTTCTTTTCCCTCCCATCACCATCATCCTCTGTCGCACGGTTGCGAGTTATTCTGTTATTATTATTGTTATTATTATTATTATTATCACAATTATTATCATTATTGTTATTGCGGTTAACTACGCGGCGACGTTTGCAACAACTGTGGAAGAACGATTTTTTTATTTTTTTATTTTTTCTCCTCCTCATCGTTCTCGGTCTCCGTCGTGTATACGTATACGATATCTATTATGCGTGCATACGAAGACGTTTATAATGAATTCACATCACGCGGGTGAATTATGTACACGACAAATTTTTACGCGGCTCTACCGGGTCAAGCGTTTCATGCGGATGGGTCATGGCGGCGACGACGACGGCAAAATAAATGTATTTCCATATGGAAACGATAATAATAATAACGGACATCAAGTATTGCTGCACTCGATAAAACCGTTGGTGTTAAGACTCGTCCGTTGACTTTTTGAGTGTAAATTATGTACAATATATTACGTTGCATCACACATGATATTGTATTATCGATAACGAGCTGTGTTCGTCGTAATAGCGCGGTCACATCTTGTACCGTTGCACGAGTGATTTTCGGGATTTCATAAAGTGGGAGATACGGGTTGTAAAACGAATGAAAAAAAAAGTAACAGTTTAAAACTCTGACGTACTCGCGTTAAAAACGTCGAGATAAATGGCAAAACGCGCGTCGACTGCAATAAGCGACGGGTGACCGAACTCGAAAGTGTTCCGTCTCGCCTACGGAATAACATTTTTTTATATCAAATCGCTTTTCAATCATTTACAGCGTATAGAATAGTTTAATTTTGAATTGTATTCGTACGATTAGGATTTGAATCGTTTTTAATTAAAATATATTAAAGGTTTTGGTAAAACAATATATTTTTTCTAGTACTTCGATATAGTGGCTGTTGGCACTAAGTGAGCGACAAGTCCGAAAAGTTTCGATACCAAGCGAGTGGCAGAAGCGACAAATCATGTTTAGAAAATCCATTGAATAAAACATCGTCTCCTTAATCTTCGATACAAAACGATAAAAACGATGAAATATGAACGTTTGTGAAATTGGCCCACTTAAGTATTGCAATTTATTTTGAATCTGTACTATAAGTTTGCAAGTTATTTGCAAGTCAATTTTTAGAATTTTATAAGTCTAAACTTTCACCGTGAAACCAAAAAATTCAAAATTGGTTAAATTTCACGTTTTGACCTAGAATTTTGAAATTAGTACAAAGCAAAAGCTATTGATTAGTAAGAATTTTCAAGTCATACAGATTGTCACTTTTAACAGTTAAAAACTTTAAGGTATCTTTTTTTTAACATTTATAATAATAATAAAAAAAAAAAAACCTTAATTACTGTAACATTTAATTAACACTTCAGAATCAAATGGTGATCTTTTATTGAAGTTTCAGCATAAATTTCTCATTCATATTATTATGGGTATTCTTTTTGTATACATAAAACTTCTAAACTATTCAATCGATTTTGGCGCAGCATGTGACTTATGTTTTAAAACACCCTAGAGCTGAGAAATTTTACTAGATGCATTATTTGTTGCAATTGTTATATAAATCATTAATATATTTGAATAACATGGGAATCTTTTCTGAAATCCTATCTTAAGATTTCATATAATTTATCTGTTATAATTGAATTATATTAAAGATTTATAAATAATCTAATTAAAATTTTAATTTCACTTGATAAATCATTTAGTTTTACTTTGTATGTATTACAAGTTTCTTCTATTAATTGATATAGAACTATCATTAAATAAGACCCCCCCCAACTACAAAAAAATAAAAAAATACCGTTTTAAAATCGTTAGGTTGCAAAATATGCGCATCATGAATGTTTTAGCATGAATTGTAGAAAATCTAGTGTTTGTCAATTATGATGGAATCACAAGAACACTAATTTTTCGTTGGACTAGGTATACAAATAGACGTTCGATATTGACATAAAAACTATGTTTACAATTTAATACTCCCCTTCCACACATAAAAAATTGTAATGTACGCCGCTGGCTACAGGTACCCCGAAGAGGCCTCCTAATGACACAGACTAAAAAATATGCAACCAGTATACACCTGTATTGTACGTAGCGTAATAAAAGTACACCTTGAGAAATGTGAATAGGTCTTATATTTCCATTTCCGAACGGAACAAGTTTCATAACAATATACATTATCCACACTTGTCGGTGGTTTTTTTTTCTCATTTACCTCCTCTATCGTGTTCATCAAATTCTACTTTGGAAAATAAAAGAGCTGCACGTGCACCGTTATAACCATCAGTGACGCTACGTCGTAGCATATCATGAACTGTTATAATTATTATCATGATACGTTTGGAAAATTCCGATCTGAACAGTGTTCGGTCTGCGAGAACCCGTCACTCGTGGTACAATGTACGATAATACTCCGGTGCGTACGTATCCAGACAACTGGTTTTGTTTATTCTCACATAACGATTGTGCGTAATTGAACGCAGTATTGTTCACGAACGCTAATCAGTGGACTCTGTTCACCGCATAACACAGATAACATATATGTGATTCACGGGTTAAAATGTTCGACCAGAAATCGTGTGAAATAAAACGTGGATTAAAACGTAAGCTTAACATCATGTTCTGAATGGTTCCATCGTTGGATAGCCTTCGTTGTCGAGTCACTCCCTTTTATTGTAATAGAAACATTAAAAAAAATAAATACGGTGGCAGTGCGTAAGTATTCCAATAATAATACCCGATTCGCGTTAGCTGATTAAAAATTATTGACGACCAGAAGACCATTGTATTGGTCGCGGGTAACGTACGTAGACATAAATAATGTTGTTCGTTTACCGAAAACGGTCGCCAGGAGAAAAATGACCGGTAAAACTATTGGAAAACAAAGCGCCAGGACAGGAGGAGGCCTCGACCTCCACCGTCATGGGTACGTACTGTAGACGTGTCGAAAAACAAAAAAACAAAAAATATCCTTGGACGCCACGCCGAATTCGTGTGCGCGTTGCGTACGCGGTGGCGCGGAGGCTTGACACGGATTCGAACGGTTCGCGGTCGTATATTCGTCGGCCGCGGTACGTAATTGTTCACACGCGTGGATCGAAATCCGACCAGTCGGTCCGTGTCCGGTTCCGCGAGGAAGACGGCAGAAAATCGCAGTCGACCGTCGCGCACGATAAATACGTGCGAGAGCGCGCGCGCTTGTCTGGTACACCGCCCACTAGTGCTCTGCACGGTCCGTTATTTTAAGGACCAGATCGGACTTTAAATTTTACCAGCGGACCGAAGTCGGACCGGACCACACTTAAACTTTAATCAAACACCAAAAATCGGATCGAACCGACGGCTTCATATTATTTTTAGACCGGACCGGACCAGTGATTAGTTGACATTTAATAAATTGGACCGCGGACCTGACACTGTCGGTTCGATCTTAAAACATTTTGGACCGTTTATGGACTACCCGACCTTATAAATAATTATATACCTACCTACATTTGTAGGTGTTTTTCGTTTTAATTTTTTTACATAACAATAACTGTACTGTTCGAACTGTTCCTAAAAATTATTGAACCGGACCAAACCGACGATTCAATGGTTTCTGTACGTTAGGACCGTATTAGACCGGACTGATTAAGACCGGACCATGCAGAGCACTACCGCCCACTGAAATTACACGGGGAAACGAACGGATTTTGATTTTCTCGCCGCGACGTCGTCTTGTTGTATGGTGTTCACAGACGGGCAGAAACAATAGGACGGCGCACGCAAAGCGAGTGGCCGTCGTATTCAGATGCGAACGCGCGAAAACAATAATGCCATACGGATACGTGCGCGTGCGTATACGGTTAAACTGATGTCCGTCGAAGGCGTTCCGCGTGCTGGCCGTATACGTACAGGGCAGGTCTTATTCTAACGGCCAGATGACTTTATGAACACGGGCACCTTACAGAAATATGATTTTCCACCGAGTATTTGAAATTTGTGTAATTTATAAACCCAACCCGGTACGTAATAGGTAATAATTGTGTAAGTATACGGTCTTTGACACTCGGACGTTTGATTAGTCTATGAAATTTGGAATTTAAACAGCGGTATACTTATAACGGAAAAGATCCGTATTATTTTTAATATTTTACCACGCTATGATCGAAATTCTTGAATTTCATAAAACAAAACTTTTCAGTGTGTTCGCGCGGTAGGTAAGAACAAGCCCTGGTACTGGGCGAGGCCGTCGCGCGTTTTTTGCGTTTTTTCTCCGGAGGAGAGCTCCAACGCGGCGGCTCATCCTGTACACGCGAAAACCGTCGGTCTGCCATTACCTTGGTCGACAAACACGGTCGGATGCGAAACAATTGTCTGCCGCGCACGTTCCACTCGTGTGCGGCGTCGGACTGGAGTATTATTTTTTCAACCAACATTATAATAGCGAATTGCGAACCCCTGGTACAGTGCCGTGCGAACGCGACACCGAACCGCAGCGCATTCCGTTGACGACTTGCCGCGACACACTCCTATCCCGTAAAACATTATAATACCTGCAGCGCACGCGTTCTCATTTTATCGCACAACTACAAACGACAACTGTTTCTGCTGCTGTACGTTCTTATCAACCGTTTACCGATAACCAAAGTCGCAAACTGCGAGACGTGTCGCCGTCACAGTCATAACGCGTGCAATCTCGGTCTCGAGGTGAAAACTTTATCCCCGTGTGCGTTAGTTTAGGTTGCACCTTTAGCAAGTTGATTTCAGAACACGCGCACACGCAATCTTCGCGTCGTGTTCCGTTCTCGATAACAATCGGAAAATAAATATTGTACGTACGCTTCGTGTGTACAACGATTAACTAGAAGGTATACATTATTGGCACACACCCGAGTGTTGCCGTAGGTATATTGCCGCACCTAACTTGTAGTTGGCATGCGCACACGTGCACGGACACTCGGGTGCACGCAGCACCGTATAAACAAAGGAACCCGGAACGGATGAAATAAAAATCCGAGTTATATGTTTGTAATAAATCATATTATAATTATTGAATTAAAAGCTAATAACTCAAGTAATTAATATACCCAAACAATATAAATCATTTAATAAAAGAAAACAAAAGAGAAAAATAAAAGTATTCAAAGACGAAAAAGCGTAAAGATATACGCTGTACATAGATATAATAGATTTATATAATATATTTATAATAAAATTATGTGTAGTCTCTCCCCGTGTATTATCTTGTATAGATAACATAAATGTTTTTTTTTTTTTTATAATAAAGCGGACTACGTCATATTTCTAGGACTCGGGCTGAAATCCACCCATTCGATTTGTTGATTGGGTCACATAAATAAAGATTTTTCCCGTACTAAAGCTAAACGTCTAAATAAATACTAAAACCTAGGCTATACATCGATAGGATCACAGTCATAACAAAAAAAAAAAAAAAAATAATAATAATAATAATAATAATAATAACAATTAGGACTTTAACCTAAACTGTACAGAAAAAAAAAAAACGCGCTTCTACACGATACGAAAATTAAAACCGAGTTAATCCCGAGAGTTGTGAATCAGTTGGAATGTCTGCATAATGTATTCAAAAGGATTTACAATGGATTTTCCTCGGTAACTCGACGACAACGGTAGCGGCGATGGCTACGACGGTGGTGATAGTGACGACGGCGGCGATGAGCAACGTTTAATTTTTCTTTCATTTTTTTTTTTATTCGTTCACATCAACTTTTATGTACCGTCTAACAGCTGACGACTCTCGAGTCTGACGAATTCGAGAGTTTGTCTTGCGCACGAGAAGCGGGGGAAATTGTCTGCAAAAAAAAAAACAAACAAAAAATAAATATATATTTTCCAAAGCGAAAAAAAACATATGAAATATATGTATATAAAACAATAATAAAATCGCGTTTTTCGGAACATTGCGGTTTGACTGCACTGACAAAGGTCAAGGGGTCACATGCGAAGTGATGAGAAAATAAATTGTTTCGCGGGGCTTTGCAGAACGGTGAAATCCCGAGAGAAAGTAGGTGGAACATATTACGATGGCGCGCGGGCGCTGCAACTGTAATAATAATAATAATACGTTTCAACGGTAATTTTCGCAGCGTTATGAAATCATGCGACGGGAAAACGAGATAACGTGTACGTTAATTTCGTAACTCACCGGTTCGGCGGACGATTGCGGTTGAGCGGCCACTGCGACGGCGGCGGCGGCCAACGCGTTCGGCGTGGATATGATGCCAAGCGGTTGCCGTACCGCGGCCACCGACGACGAGAGCATGACGGCCGCGGCGGCCGAGTGGACGGCGTCCGCGTTCACGGACCTGTGGTTTTCCAGCATGTCCTCCAGGTCGCATATGTAGTCGATCACGTGATGGATTACCTCCAGCCGGGAGATCCTCTTGTCCTTGGGTATCAGTGGCACTAGGTCCTTGAGCTTGGCCAAATACTTTTGGATCTTCTCGTCTTCCAGGTCACCGCGCTTGTTGCGGTTCACCCGACCACCGGCCACGGCTCCGGTCGAACCGCTGTTGTTGTTGTTGTTGCGACACAAAGGTATGGATTTCATGATGACGAATGGTGATGAATACGGATCGGACGCGCGAAAAAAAATAAAACCAAACGTACCGGTCGATACGTGGAGCGCTCGCGCACGCAGCAGCACGTGAACGGGCTTAGAGCAAAACGGAACGAAAAACGAAATCGGGGAGAATGTCTGGGCGAACACGACCGCACACGGAAAACGTACGTTTTTATTCGGGTCTGCGGGCTTCTTTCTTGGTTCGCTGCGAGAGACACGTTGTCGAGAGTGTGACGTGTACAGGGAACGGCGAACGTTGAACGACTGGTGTCGGGCCGCTACGAGTCGGGTGGTATTTATAGAGCTCGGCGGCTGGTGGGAGGGGTGAACGGGACGAAGGAGGCCACGCCCGCGACGGCGGCGGCGGACGAGATTGAATGAATTTCAAAGAGACGACCGTAGCGCGCGCGCACGCACAACGCGGCGGCCTCAGACTGTAGAAAAACGGCGGCGGCGGTGACGCGGACGCGCACACCTGACACCTGCCTCGACGGCGGCCACCGAAAAATACCGCAGAGGATTTTTACCCGTCGCCGCCGCCGCCGCCGCTCCTCCGCAGCCCGGTTATCTCGAAGCGGACCGGACCGAACGGGCTAGTTGGCGTGGGAACACCAACTGGAATATATCCTCTCGTACACACGTATTCGTGTACGTTTATTATTATATATGTGCGCACGAGGAGGCTTCACATATTATTCTCAACGTGTGTGTGTATATATACATAGAGAGAGAGAGAGAAGTTCTCTTAAGTATACGGTTTTTTTATTATTATTATTATTATTTTTTTATTAGATTATTATGATCCGATTTAATAGTATATACGTACCATGCGTGTATGTGTGTGAAGCTGCCCTTTCAGTCACTTTTACTTATACACCGCGGTACTACCGCCGCTGGTGTTATGCGAATTCGACCTTCGTCGACTTGTACATATTTGTATAAAATTATACTACACACTGCGTATCGTACGTACTTGACAATATTTTTTGTGCATAAGTTCTGGTTTAAAAACTCACGTGCACGTCGCTTTTTATAAACAGATACGATATGTTTTACGAACTGATTTTGATTATATTTTTTTCTTCGCCTTTTTACACCGTGAAATATTATATTACTATAATATACTGTACGCGATTAGTAATCGTAATAAATTCGCACTAACTGGAACGCACGAGTAGGATCGATACGTAAATTAATATTTTGTACGTATATTCAATTTAATATATGATACGTATTGTTGTACATAAATTTACGTGATTATTTGATTGGAAAAAATGTATGTAAACAGAACACTAAGATACAATGTTTTTTTTTGCATATTTATGTACACGGAATACGAGAATATAATGTATTTTTTTTTTTTTTTATATATTTCTTGTTTTGTGAAAATCAAATAAACGATTAGACGGTTGGGAATATGGTTTTATATTTCTTCTGTATTCATAATAAACAAATATACTTAACTCTAATAATAGTCAATATATTATTATTATTGATTGTACAGGGTGTAATGAAATAATCCATGTTCCGTTCGTAAATCATTTTTTTTTTTACAATAAAATGTACCTACATTAAATAATTACAAAAGAATTATTATTTTAAAATTATTTCTAGACGGATATTAACGATTTTTGGATTAAATAAATAATGCCCCAATTTCTAGGTATATTATTTGTACTAGGTTAAGTATTAAATTATATATATTATTCAGTACATCAATCCGAAGATAAGTCAAATTACAATATTTTTTTAATTTGTTGATAATCTATAAGAATACATATTTAAATTTCTTTATGTTGCACTAAAACGGTAATTAAATAAAATGAATTACTATTACAATATAATTACTTTATTAGTCATTGGTTTCCTAATGTATGTTCAGTATTATAAAGACGTATATTATGTAATACTGCGTTCTAAATATAATCAATGTGTTTACTGTTGAATAGGTAGAGTGATATGTTGATACATTGTACCTTTTGAATATAACATTTACAAAACTTTTGCTATTTTACACCTTATATCAGTTCGTTTTGTTCTCTAGTTTTATTTTTTTTAATAAATTATTTTCAGTTAATATTAGTTGCACTACAATCGAGAACAACAATTATACTACTACTATTCTGTATCATGTAGGTTGTTAGTCATTACGGTTGAGATAAGTTTTCAAGTTTTGTTTTCGTGTAGATAATTTACTTACTACAAAGCTAGTTCTTTAACAAAAAAATTTTTGGTAAATATTTAATTAGTGTTTTATCATTTGAAACGTGAGTGTATAAATAATAGAATTGCTCTTGGAGTGTTTGTAACATTTATTATTTTTATATTGTGTTTACGTTGCGTAAGATTAGCAACGTATTACACGTAGACTCCCATAAGACGAGTAGAACCGAGTATTTTCCTTGAAATGTAAATATAATCTTCTGACTATTTGCATGCAATAACATTACATAGAATAGCAACGAAATAGTGAAACATTGTAATGAATAGTATTTATACAGCCATAAAAAAATCACCGCTTACAATATTTCTGTTTAAACGTAAGACATTATTTTGTCATAAAAATGTAGATCCGACTACAACGGTTATTACACGACCATTATTTGAACATTAGAGAATTTCAAAATTTAAGTATTATATACAGAGAAAAATGTACCTCGTACGTACGTAAGAAAATCATCGTACTACATTACACAAGTAAGTACATTTTAATTTGAAATCGGTACAATACGAATTCCAATCGCTACAATTACTCTGCATAGGAAAACAGTTCATATACGCGTTCATATTACGCACATTGTATATGCATATATATTTATTATAGATGTAAGTTTTATTTGCTGTACAACAAAAATAATCTCCTGCATACACTTAAGACCGGGAAACATGTTACGGAAACATAACAATTTAAGCTCGTGAAAATTGAGTTCATTTTGTTATTCGTGTACGTAATCATGGCAAGACGACAACGATAGTCGCACGCGGTTTGTTGAACTCGTTGTTATCAACGGCTTATAAGATTTTCTTACCGCTTTTACTACCATGCATGCGAGTATTTTAATAGTACGATGCTCGCGTGATATTATTTTATATTTCGTACTTTTTACAAAAAGCCATCGATTCGTCGCGGTAAATTAGCGTTTTGCTGCACGTTTTTCGCGATCGGCGAACGGGACTTAAAAACTCATTAAAAAAAACACCTCCCCGATGGTTAAGCGAACCCATTTGAGGTATCGGTTTAAATAGCTTCCGGGTACGGTTCGTAATGAATGCAGTCTGCTGCCGCCGACGCGGTTGTATATATTGTAACGTACGAGCCCGTCGTCGTTGTGCCAACAGAAATTCACGGTGTCCAAAACGGGGGACACGTGTTTTTCTTTTTACATATTTTTATCTTGTACACGTCTATGCGCGTGCATGGTCGGGAGTACGGAGCAGTGGGTATAGAAAAAAAAAAAAAACACATTTCAACAACCTTAGAAGTACATACCAATATATGAGCGGCACACGTGATGTAGCAAAATTTCTGTACACGTTTTCGAAAATCCTTACAAGGGAAAACTACAAAAATAACGAGTGCGGATCGTAAATAATAATAATGATAAAAAACAAATAAAAAAAACGAGACTTTTTGCACAATTACCAACGATTCCCTCCGATCGTTTCCAAATTAGTAATCCGTTAATTAATGGCGGCTCAGACGTTCGCGATGACCGTATATACGTATGTGTATAGATTCCCGATCGCCTTCAATACGAATCAGATCGATTTTCGTACGTGTCAACCGCACATTCGCAACGTCTAATTGTCCCGCACGACACGCACACAATTTGTAACGTTGTATCGCACGTTCGATTTATTGGTACAAACGAGACTCGGACAACGGTTCTCGTCAGTTCAAGCGTTTTGTCGAAATGGATTTCATATATGAACTCGGGTCGTTTTTAGTTGTAAAACACCATACACCCGACACATATGTGCGCGACAAAAAAACAAACCCAAATACGTATTTCGACGGGTTTCGTGTAAATCCATATGTGTTTTGGTACAACGCACGTTGCAGTTTCACATTGATTCCCCGATGTGTACCATATTATGATATTGTGTTACCATGTGACACGTAAACAGCCTATTAAATCAACAGGAATGAAACACGACCAGTTGCGTATCTCTATCGGCGCGCTCTGTAAACGTTACTGTTGCAGTCATCATACCTTTTCACGACCTTCTAGGTAATGTATCACCGGAACATTGTGAAGGAAGTTAACCAATTGCGCTTAAAATTACCTTTTCATATATTATTTGCGCTTTAAACATTTAAGGGTCGATATACCAAGTTAAAATTTTAGATTCGATAGATCATTTGCGCTCTGCACATTTGACATTACCTAAGGAAAACAACTACAGTTGTCACAGTAGTCACAACTACATAAAAATTCTAAATTTGATTTTGTAGAAAAACATATTATATTCAACATATTATGGTTTATAAGCAAAAAATGCTCACCCTTGTATGTATTTGTATCCAAATTATTTAATGCTGTATGCACTTCGGTTACATTTTTCGTCAATGGTGGTAGCGTTTTTCTACGAGTACGATAAACGTTTCGTCGTATAGAATTCACATCGTTTAATGTCAAATCTAACGCACTTGATTGCACTTGATTCCGAATTAATTTTAGTGGTCGTAACTTGGTCAATTGCTTTTCTTTTTAACGAATTAGCAGCAATTTGTCTATTAATATTTACACTTGCTTCGTGGTTGTGATAAAGTTAGATTTAAAAAGCACCGTTTCACTTACATCACATAAAAAATTCGAAGTGCTCGGTTTAATTGTACATCTCCATGTTATTCCATTTTTTGAGATAGTACATTTTCGAAAATTATACTCATCAAAAACTGAAAACGGTGTACCTTTTTCACTAAGAGCTTTTGTAAAACAATCCATATTGTAATGTTAAACAACTCAAAATAATACTAACCGACTAACAAGACATAAGTATTGGGTATCATCAATGTGTTATTTTATATACAGTATACTGTGCGCAGCGAAACAATTAGACTGATAAAATATATCTAATGAAAATTAAATTAAATTTAAATTAAAATAATGAAAACTTGTTTTCATCCATCACTCAAATGCATACTTCTGTGATCAAAATATGTGTGTTATAACAATATTTCATAAATTCCCGATACTGTTATAAAATATATTAAAACCAGGTTATTTAGTCAGTAATCAATTTCTCAATAAATATCAGACAAATATAAAAGGCGTAATTGGTACAATGACCCTAAAATATATGGAGCGCAATTGGTACACGATCTTAAAATATATGCTGCGCAATTGGCATATTGACCCTAAAATACAAATTTTGTTTTAGGCGCATTTGGTTCATGTCCATTGCGAAGAGAAAAACAATTCTTCGAAACGTTCAAATGGTTTTGAATTTGAGAAGAAACTCGTTTCACAAAACTGACACAATATCGCGTTCGAATTTATTTAAAAATATGTAAACTGTAATAAACGCACATGAGCTTTGGTGTGTTTGTATTAGTTATTTTTAAAACTAAAATGATTACTAAAAAAAAAATCCTGTGCCTGAAAAACGATTCCGAACAAGACTGCAGATTTATTATTTAAGTGGAAACGTAAACTAATAACATCGATATGTTATCGCTACGGAAACATTTTAGTGGTAAAAGTTTTTGAGTTCCAGCCAAAGATGGCCGATCGAAAAATTGCCGTTTGCTCGAAGTTTTTTCGAGTCCTAAGAGTTCGAATGCTAGCGCAACGTATGGATGTAAGATGTTCGAAATATGACGGATTCGTTTCGTTTAAAAAACAATGGAAAACGAGGGACAGACATGATTTCCGAAAAGTGACGATCGCTTTGGCGCGTGCACGAAGAACATCGTCGTGACGGGTTACGCGACGTGCGGGTACGACCGCACACGGATGCGACAAATATAAAATGTAGAACGCTGTTATTAAAAACGAACATAATATTGTTACGCGGAGTCAAGGTGTTTTTTTTTTTTTCGGATCACGTCGCGAGCAGATCGATTCCCGTCGAATGCGACGCATATATAATCGGCCATGGGAAAAACCCCCCGCGTCGTATCGTTCATTGTTTACCGTGTACAATATAATGCGTATGAAACGTTTGTGCAAGGGTAAAAAGCTTGCGAAACGACGACACGAAGCGCGTTCGGT